>NW_020948840.1:11471284-11625814 GCF_900497805.2 Vombatus ursinus
AGAAGAAGAAGAAGAAGAAGAAGAAGAAGAAGAAGAAGAAGAAGAAGAAGAAGAAGAAGAAGAAGAAGAAGAAGCAGCTGTGGAACTGGGAAAGGAATCTTAAACATGGAAAGATTTGAATCAAGTCTTCGAGGAATCCCAAAGTCAGAGGTAAAGAGGGAGAGAATTCCAGGTTCTGGGATAAAGATATGGAGATGAGAGATATGTTGTTATATGCAAAGAATAACAAGTAGACCAGGAGGGAACCAAGTTATTATGAGTTTTAAACGTCAAAGGACTTAGTAAATGGAATTTACTAGTAAGGAGATAGAAACTTGTAGGCTGGACAATAATACAGTAAGGTATATTCAGAACTGGTTAAGTGACCTGATCCAAAGAAAATTCTTTAATGATTCATTGCCATTTAAGAAGGAAACCTCCAATGGTAATGGAGTACCCCAAGGATCGGTGTTTGACTCTATGCTATTTAACATTTTTAATTAATAATGTGAATAAAGACATACATAGTAATGTACTTATTAAATTTGCAGAGCTGGAAATGATAGCTAACACATTAGTTGACATCACCAGGATTCATAGGTCAAAACATCTTGTTATCATTGTTGTTGTAACCATCATCATCATCATCATCATTGTTGTTCAGTCATTTCAATCTCTGCCCAACTTTTTATGACCCCATTTTGGGTTTTCTTGGCAAAGATAGTATAGTGGTTTGCCATTTCCTTCTCCAACTCACTTTACAGATGGGGAAACTGAGGCAAACAGAGTTTAAGTGATTTGTCCAGAGTCACATATCTAGTAAGTGTCTGAGGTCAGATTTGAACTAAGGTGGGCTACCTGACATCAGAACATTAGTCTATTTCTAATAATTTCTTTTAGGCAATTGGGGTTAAGTGACTTGCCCAGGGTCACACAGCTAGTAAGTGTCAAGTGTTTGGTCTGAGGCCAGATTTGAACTCAGGTCTTCCTGACTCCAGGGCCGGTGCAATATCCACTGTGCCACCTAGCTGCCCCTTATTTCTAATAAATTTAGAAGTACAGGTAGGTGACACAGTGGATAGAGTGTTGGGCCTGAAGTCAGAAAGGCTTGTCTTCCATAATTCAAATTTGGTCTCAGACACTTACTAGCTGTGCAACTCTGGGCAAGTCACTTAACTCTGTTTGCCTCAGTTTCCTTATCTGTAAAATGAGCTGTAATTAAAAAATAGCAAACCACTCTAGTATCTTTGCCAGCAAAACCCCAAATGGGGTCACAAAGAGTCAGACATGACTAAAACAACTGAAAAACAACAAAAAATGAAGTTAAATTAGTGGGGAGAAATGTAAAGCCTTACAAACAGATTCAAAAAAATCAAATTCACAAGAATACTTTGTTCCCCATTTTGGGGAAGATTTTAGGTCACCTGAAAAAAAAGTTCTGAGGTTTTTTAGGGAAGGAAAGAGGAAGTAAATAAGCATTTATTAAGTGTCTACTATGTGCCAGACATTGTGCCAAGTTTTTTTTTTTAACAAATATTATCTCATTTGATCTTCATAATAACCCTGGGAGATGATGATATTATTGTTTCCATTTTACAGGGAAGGAAAGTGAGGCAGAGAGAGGTTAAATGACTTACCAGGGTCGTATAGCTAGTAAGTGTCTGAAGTCAGATTTGACCTCAGATCTTCCTGACTTCAGGCCCAGTGCTCTATCTAGTGCTCCATTTAAAACTGAAAGTCCTACAGGAGTTATTAGTGTAGTGATATGGCAGCCTAAAAAGCTACAGCAATCTTAACCTTCATTGAAAGGAGCAGTATAGGTAAGAGTTGGACTAGATAATCTCAGAAGTCCCATCTAACTACAGGATTCTTTGATTCTGTGATTCTAGGACACATGAAGTCTTTGTTCATGGGCAGGGGTGGTACATTTGTGACAAAGATAGCTATGTATTTATCATTCATGCTTCAGGATAGTAGACAATGACTTGAGTTAATTGAAAGGAAGAGAAGAATGGAATGCAAAGACATCAGGACTAGGTTCAGGTTTTCATCTCCAAGTCACTATTTCCTGCATGACCTTGGATAAGTCCTTTCTATTCTATAAAAGAAGGAAGAGAGAAGATTGGACAAGATGATCCCCAAGGTTTCTTCTAGTTATCATTCCTATTGTACCATATAATTGATCCCAACTCCCAAAGGTAGAGGTGGACTTGTTGGCTTGTTTTCATTTCACACAATCTCCTCTCCATCCCTAGTCATTTCTCTCCCATAATTTTGAGAAGATGATTAACAGGAAAAGAAAACTGGTTTCTAGAGATTGATTATACTCTTTCTCTGGTTTCTCTGTCCTCATCTATTTTGTGTGACATTTCCAAAAGTTAACATAATGTTAAATTCATCAGTACTATATGAAGGAAGTGCTGAACTATAAGAGCTAGATTAGTTTTTATCAGGAAGGCTTTATTTTTTTCCAAATCACTGTGGAGCATAAAGTTTTCTAATACATGTTTTAAAACAATTCTCCTGCATTAAAAAGAGAACATCTATACTGACTTGCCAGCCCATACACCCCTCCCTTTTAGTTTAATGTCTTCTGTAATTTAGCACTGCTAGCTTTCTTCATTAGAACCTACAGGATTCTAACATCTCTTTCTCATAGAATATTGAAAAAGAGTCAACAAAAACAGAGCCACCTTTTGTAGTTTCCATTGAAGTGAAACAGACTGAATAATTTCTCAGTTTCCTTCTAACCTGACATCTGTGATCCTCTAAAATTTATTTCAAATGAGTGTAATTGGGTTTGTAATGACAGATTGGAATTTAATGATATACCATGTTATAGTTGATAGATTTGCAAACTAATCATTAGCATTGGAAGGAAAGCCTTTGACTCTAAATTGGGCTAGTTCTAATTAAGGTTTTAGATGTAAGTATTTACAAAGATATGAAAGGCTCATCAGTTTAAAAGATTCAAGAAAAGTCAGTCCCTGTGAAATGATGCAGATCAAGATTTCATTAGCAACAGGGAAAGCTACCATCAAAGGCAGCAATGGTGGAATCTAGAGATGGAAAGGACCTTAATGATCAAGTCCATTCCTTAATTTTAAAGATGTTACATCCAAGCACAATATTCTAATATTAGTGAGAGCGATGGTGGTATCTAGGGGTGGGAAAGTAAGGAGTGTAACCTAGGGAAACAGGCATCATAAGTCTTCACCACCTGACAACCCTTATTTCTTTCTTTTTTTTTTTTTTAGGCAATTGGGGTTAAGTGACTTGCCCAGGGTCACACAGCTAGTAAGTGTCAAGTGTTTGGTCTGGAGCCAGATTTGAACTCAGGTCCTCCTGACTTCCGGGCCAGTGCTCTATCCACTGCACCACCTAGCTGCCCCACCTTATTTCTTTCTTAATCAAGTTCTATTGTTATATAACCTTAGGTTAGCCACTTACACTCATGAATTTTCTTATCTATAAAATGAGAAAATTAAGATGTTTCTACCAACCTCACCAACATATAGCTTCTTCAAAGACTTGGGCAACAAGCTCAATAGTATTCGGTAGTATGGCAGTAGTCAGTCAAGAAAGCTAATACCATCCTTAGCTATTTCTTGGTCAGGCCACATTTTGAATATTATGTTTAAATTAATCTACTAAGAAGCATTTATTAAGTGTCCACTACGTGCCAGGTGCTAGGGCTGGAAACACAAAAGATGAAACCATCTTTCAAGGAGTTTATATTCTATTATGAATTCTTAAAAACCTCCAGTGCCGGAGTTCTGCTTCCAGGAGCCAGGATAGCAGAGTAAGAAGTAAGTCACTCTCACCATCCCTTATTAACCTCTGAAAGCCCAGAAAATATCGCCCCAGGAAAAACCCTGGAATAGCTGAACCAGCAGAAAGATGGGGTGCAACAGTCTGGTAGTCCAGGAAGCTTGGGGGATTAATGGGAAAGGCCCCTCTTGCCCTGGGAGAGGGGGAGCAGTACAGAATTGGAGGCATCCTAGCAAGCTAGTGGAAAGCCCCACCTCAGCATACAGGGAGAGATCCTGAACCCCAGGTGGTGGAGCAGGCAAACACTAGGACCCCCCAGTGCCTCAGTACAGGCAGGGGAACCAGTAGAAAACAGCTCAGAAAACCACCAGGTGCCACGGGCATTCTATAGCAGCCAAGTTTCCCAGTGCCTCAACAAAACTCTGGGACCTCACTAGACATGATGTCTTGGCTGGACCAGTTAAGCCTCTGGGATGCTTCTTTGATGATCTGTTTCCAAACTGTTCCTTGACTTAGCTGGCATTGCTCTTTAATAGCAGCAGTAGTATCCATCACTTCTAATTTCAGATTTAGCTGATGCCTTTAGATGAAGTAGTGTTATACTCTTTTAGGAAAAGATGATCTTTATCCTAAAGTTAGCAAAAGTCTCTCCAATTCTCTATCTTTTCAGCATTATTCTTCTCCACTTTTGAGAAATAACAGAATAGAGAAATGTATTCTGAGTTTCCTTCTCTTTTCTCCTCTCAGTAGCAAATCATAATAGCAAGAATAATGTTTTCTCTATTCCTTCTTTTTCTCAGTAGCAAGCAGAAAATATTCTCTCTCTTCCTTCTCAATAATAGATATCAAAGGAAAACATTCCAAACTCTTACTGTTCAAACAATATACATGGTAACAAATTACAGAACAGAGAGCGTTATATCGTCTTTAATACAGTCATGAAATTTGTCCTTTAACCTCCAATAACTTTCTTGGATCAGCTGCTGGATTTTCTCTGCAAAAGACCTCACCTTATAATTAATTAACAAATCCTCATCTTCTGACTATAATCAGATAAACTACATTAGTTTCATAATAATAGAACAGTTCTGGTATCCATTTATTCCTAGTTATTAACCTAGAAGTTGTCCAATTCTTCAAAAACAAATCACTAAAGAAAATCATTCTCCATTCACTCAGATGTTCTACAGTTTGTCATATGAAAATCAGTAACCTCTGTCTCAAAGCTATGAGTCAGACTTAATTTAGTAACTGATTCTTTAAAAACTTTATCACAAACATATAACCCACACAAGTAAACTGTTAAGGTAGACAACCTCATGTACTACTTTTTCTCAGAAGCGGAAATACGTCCCTAGACAAGTTAACTGTCTAGGGTCACTCCCCTACATAGGGACAGGAAATTTTGCAGCCAAGTAAATATAATCCACTCAGGCTTTTATCACTGAGGTGAAAGGAGATGGTAGAAGTTAGGGGGAAAATCTTGCTCTCAAACTCACAGCTATTCTAATAAAAAAATTACAGATACTTCCTACTCAAAGGTTATTTTCCATTACTATTTTCCAAGCCCTCCAAAGAGGGGGTAAGGGAAGAATAAATATAAAAACTATTTAAAGATTTGACCATGTCTTGTATTTCTCTGTAGTCTCTACAGTACTTAGTATGGCTCCTTATTAGGATAAAAAAAGGTCTGAACTTGAAGTCAGAGAGATCTGGGTTCAAATTTTGCTTCTGACACTTATGACCATTGACAATTCACTGAGTTTCAGCTTCTTCATTGATAAAATGAAGATATTGATCCTTATGATACATTCTACCAACATCAATCAATCAATGAGAATTTATTAAGAACTTATCATGTGCCAAGCACTTTGCTAGGCACTGAGGATACAAAGGCAAAACTAAAATAACCCTTACTCTCAAGTAGTTTACATGACATTTTTACATACAACTAGAAACAAAATATATACAAAAATATATACAAAAATTCAAAGTAATTGGAAATTCTGAAAGGTAAAGTAAGGAGAGAGAGTGCTTTCTAGATATGATAGAAAGGCTGTAAAAAGGCCAATAGATGAAAGGAATGTTGTGTGAAGGTTATGAAGTGAGTCAGTTTGACTAAAATATGAAGTGTGCAAAGGGCAATAAGGTATAATAATAAGATGTAATATAACCCAGAAACATAGCCTAGAGTCAGATTCTGAAAGAATTTAAATGCCAAATACATGCATCTGCATTTCATCCTAGAAGCAATGAGAAATCACTAAAGCAAAGTAATGGAATGGTTAAACTGGTGTTTTAGGAATATAATTTTTTCAAGTAGGTGAATGCTGGCTAGGCCATAGAGTTGAAAGGGGCCTTTAGGATTATGAAAGCCAACCCCCCCTCATTTTACCAATAAAGAAACTAAATCCCAGTGAGGCTAAGTGACTTCCATAAAGTTAAATATATAATAACTGGTAGAGCTGGAATGTGAACCCAGGTCTTCTGACTCTAAACACATTGCTCTTTGGAAGAAAAATTTATTAGGATGCTACTACAGTGTTTTAGAAAAGGAAAATAGGTACAATCTAGAAGCATTTCCAATAAGATTGGGGATGAAACAAGGATGTCCGTTATCCCCACTGTTGTTCAATATCGTACTGGAAACGTTAGCTTTAACAATAAGAGAAGAAAAAGAAATTGAAGGTATGAGAATAGGCAAAGAATAAATAAAGCTATCACTCTTTGCAGATGACACGATGATTTACTTAGAGAATCCTAGAGAATCAAGTAAAAAAACTACTTGAAATAATAAACAACGTTAGCAAAGTTGCAGGCTATAAAATAAACCCATATAAATCATCGGCATTCCTATATATTACCAAAAAAGCCCAACAGCAAAAGAAAGAAAGAGAAATTCCATTTAAACTTACTGTAGACATTATAAAATATTTAGGAATCTACCTCCCAAAACAAACCCAGGAACTATATGAACACAATTACAAAACACTTTTCACACAAATAAAGTCAGATCTAAATAATTGGAAAAACATCAGTTGCTCATGGGTAGGCCGAGCTAATATAGTAAAAATGACAATTCTACCCAAGCTAATTTACTTATTTAGTGCCATACAAATCAAACTACCACAAAATATTTTATAGAGTTATAAAAAATAATAACAAGATTCATTTGGAAGAACAAAAGGTCCAGAATATCAAGGGAACTAATGAAAAGAAATGCAGGAGAAGGTAGCCTAGCCATTCCAGATCTTAAATTGTATTATAAAGCAGCAATCATCAAAACTGCTTGGTACTGGCTAAGAAATAAAGTGGTGGGATCAGTAGAATAGGTTAAGTATGCAAGACGTAGTAGTCAATGACTATAGTAATCTACTATTTAATAAACCCAAACACCCAAACAACCCAAACATCTGGGATCGGAACTCACTATTTGACAAAAATTGCTGGGAAAACTGGAAAAGAGTATGGCAGAAACTACAAATAGACCAAAATCTCACACCATATAACAAAATAAAGTCAAAATGGGTTCATGATTTAAATATAAAGGCTGATACTATAAGCAAACTGGGAGAGCAAGGAATAGTTTATCTATCAGATCTATGGAGAACAGAAGAATTCATGACCAAATAAGAGACAGAGAACATTATGAAAAGCAAAATGGATAACTTTGATTACATTAAATTGAAAAGTTTTTGCACAAACAAAGCCAATGCAACTAAGATTAGAAGGAATGTAGGAAATTGGGAAAGAATATTTACAACCAGTCTCTCTGATAAGGGCCTCATTTCTATTTTTTTCTATTTTTTTTTATTTTAATTTTAAATTTATTTATTTTTAGTTTTCAACATTTACTGCCACAACATTTTGAGCTCCAAATTTTCACCCCATCTTGCCCTTCCCCCCACCCCAAGATGGCATGCATTATGAAAATCCCTTCTCCTAGTCTGCCCTCCCTTCTATCTCTCCCCCCTTCTCTTATCCCCTTCCCCTTCTACTTTCCTATAGGGCAGGATAGAATTCTGTACCCCATTTCCTGTATTTCTTATTTCGCAGGTGTATGTGAAAACATTTTTTTAAACATGTGTTTTTAAAACTTTGGGTTCCAAATTTTCTCCCTTCCTCCCTCACCACCCACCCTTATTGAAAAGGCAAGCAACTCAATATAGGTTATACACGTGCAGTTATGCAAAACAATTCCATAGTAGTCATATTGTGAAAAACTAACTCTATTCCCTTAATCCTATCTTGCATCCCCCATTTATTCTATTCTTTCTTTTGACCCTGTCCCTCCTCAGAAGTGTTTGCTTCTGATCACCCCCTTTCCCAATCTGCCCTCCTCTCTATCATTCCCCTGCTCTCTTGTCTTCTTCTCCCCCTATTTTCTTGTAGGATAAGGCATATTTCCATACCCACTTGAGTGTATATTTTATTCCCTCCTTAAGCCAAATTCTATGAGAATAAGATTCACTTATCCCCTCTCTCCTTCCGCTGTTTCCCCTCCACTGTAAGAGCCTTTTCTTTTGTTTTTTTTTATGAGATTGTTTACCCCATTCAACCTTTCCCTTTCTCATTCTCCCAGTATAATCCTCTTTCACCCCTTAATTTTATTCTCCAGATATGACCCCTTCATCTTCAACTCACCCTGTGCCCTCTATCTATCTATCTATCTATCTATGTCTATATCTATATCTATACATATAGACATATATAAAATTTTTTCCCTCCAACTACCCTAATACTGACAAAGGTCTCATGAGTTATAAATATCATCTTTCCATGCAGGAATGTAAACAGTTCAACCTTAATAAGTCTCTTATGATTTCTCTTTCCTGTTTACCTCTTCATGTTCCACTTGAGTCTTGCATTTGAAAGTCAAATTTTCTATTTAGCTCTGTTCTTTTCATCAAGAATGCTTGAAAGTCCTCTATTTCACTGAATCACCATTTTTTCCCCTGAAGGATTATACTCAGTTTTGCTGGGTAGGTGATTCTTGGTTGTAATCCTATCTCCTTTGCCCTCTGGAATATTATATTCCATGCCCTGCAGTCCCTTAATGTAGAAGCTGCTAAATCTTGTGTTATCCTGATTGCGTTTCCACAATACTTGAATTGTTTCTTTCTGGCTGCTTGTAATATTTTCTCCTTGACCTGGGAGCTCTGGAATTTGGCTACAATATTCCTAGGAGTTTTCCTTTGGGGATCTCTTTCAGGAGGAGATCGGAGGATTCTTTCAATTTCTATTTTGCCCTCTGGTTCTAAAATATCAGGGCAGTTTTGCTTGATAATTTCTTGAAAGATGATGTCTAGGCTTTTTTTTTTGATCGTGGCTTTCAGATAGTCCAATAATTTTTAAATTTTCTCTCCTGCATCTATTTTTCCAGGTCAGTTGCTTTTCCTTTCTTTTTTCTTTTTTTTTAGTTGTTTTTCCAATGAGATATTTCACATTGTTTTCTATTTTTTCATTCTTTTGGATTTGTTTTACAGTGTCTTGATTTCTCATAAATTCACTAGCTTCCAATTGCTCTATTCTAATTTTTAAGGAAGTATTTTCTTCAGTTAGCTTTTGGACCTCCTTTTCCATTTGGCCAATTTTGCTTTTTAAGGTATTCTCCTCATTGGCTTTTTGGACCTCTTTTGCTATTTGGGTTAAGCTATTTTTTAAGGTGTTATTTTCTTCAGTATTTTTTTGGGTGTCCTTTAGCAAGCTGTTGACTTGTTTTTCATGATTTTCTTGCATCACTCTCCTATCTCTTCCCAGTTTTTCCTCTACTTCTCTTTCTTCTCAAATTCCTTCTTGAGCTCTTCCAAGGCCTGGGACCAATTCATATTTTTCTTGGAGGCTTTGAATGTAGGAGCTTTGACTTTTTTGTCTTCTGGTTGTATGTTTTGATCTTCTTTGTTATCAAAAAGAGATTCCATGGTCTGACACTTCTTGCTAGGTTTGCTCTTGATCCCAGTAAATTACTTGAGTTATACACTCTTTATTAAGGTAGAGGTTGGCTTCCAATGTAGAGAATGTACTGTCCCAAGTTTTGGGGGTTTGTACAGCTGTTTTCAGAGACCTGCAAATTTTCAGTTCTTCCAAGGTGGTATGATAAAGGGCAAGGTGTTTACTATTTTCCTGGCCTGTGCTCTGCTCTATGAGAGACCACAGGCCCTCTTTTCTGTCTTGGAACTGTGAGAAGGATTTCCTCTCCACTGTCACTACAAGCTCCACCACACCAGCACTTCTCCTCGCCCCAGGACCGCCCCTCAGATCCAAGCATGGGCAAAACAAGAGATTCCTGCCTCAGCACTGGCAAAGAGATCCCTGCAATCCCCCTCTGATCAGCCACTCAATTCCCGCTCAGTCTGTGGGCTGGAAGCTCAGGAAGCAGCCACCACCCCAGGCTGCACTTGGGAACTGGGGCTGAAACCTAGGTTCCCTCTCACCGCAGAAACAGACTTTTCCCATTGACCTTTTAAGTTGTCTTTGGTGTTCGTGGGTTGAGAAGTCTGAAAACCTCAACAGCTGCCTGTAATTCAGTCCTCTGAGGCCTGCTCCAGGTTCACTGCAGCCTGCGTACCCACGCTAAACTGTGCTCTTCTCCCAGCCCGGCACAATATACCTTTCTGATCAACCATCCAGGTTATCTTGGCCTGGAAATTTGTTTCACTCTGTCTTTTTGTGGGTTCTGCTGTTTTAGAATTTGTATAGAGACATTTTTATAGGTATTTGGAGGGGTTTGGGGGAGAGCTCAAGCAAATCATTGCTTTCACTCCACCATCTTGGCTCCACATCCCTCATTTCTAAAATATATAGAGAATTAAGTCAAATTTCAAAGAACACAAGTCATTCCCCATTAATAAATGGTCAAAGGATATGAACAGGTAATTCTCAGATGAAGAAATTTTAAAGCCATCTATAGTCATATGAAAAAAATGCTCTAAATCACTATTGATTAGAGAAATGCAAATCAAAACAACTCTGAGGTACTACATCACACCTATCAGATTGGCCAACATGACAAAACAGGAAAATGACAAATGTTGAAGATGTGGGAAAATTGGAACACTAATGCATTGTTGGTGGAGTTGTGAAATGATCCAACCACTTTGGAGAGCAATTTGGAACTATGCCCAAAGGGCTATAAAAATGTGCATACCCTTTGACCTAGCAATAGCACTTCTAGAGCTATATCCCAAAGAGATAATACAAATGGGAAAAGGACTCACATGTACAAAAATATCACAGCAGCTCTTTTTTGTGGTGGCAAAGAATTGGAAATTGAAGGGATGCCCATCAATTGGGGAATGGCTGAACAAGTTGTGGTATATGAATGTAATGGAATACTATTGTGTTATAAGAAATGTTGAACAGGCTGACTTTAGAAAAACCTGGAAAGACTTGCATGGTCTGATGCTGAGTGAAGTGAGTAGAAGCAAGAAAATGTTGTATACAATAACAGCCACGTTGTGTGATAACTAATATTGATAAATTTAACCCTTCCCAGCAATACAAGGATCTAAAACATCTCCAAAAGCCTTGTGATGGAAAATGCTATCCACATCCAAAGAAAGAACTATGGAATTTGAATGCAGATCAAAGCATACTATTTGCTATTTTTTTTCTCTTCTGTTGAGTTTTGTTTCCTCTTTCTGTTGGTTCCTCCTATTGCTTCTAATTTTTACTTACAATATCACTAATCTGAAAATATGTTTAATAAGAATGTATACATATATATATACATATACATACATATATGGTGCACAATCTGATATAGGCTATATATATAGCCTATATCAGATTGTGCACCATCTTGGGGAGGGTGGTGGGGAGGAAGGGGGAGAAAAATTTTAAACTCAAAAGCATATGGAAGTTATTGTTGATAAATCAAAATAAATTAATTAAAAAGAAAAGGAAGGAAAAGAAAAAAGAAAAAAAGAAATGGAAAAATAGGAGGTAAGGATCTGAACTAGAAGGACATCCATATGAGGGAGAAAAATATGGAAGTAGAATCAACAAGATTTGGCAACTGATTAGATATGAAGGATGGGGGAAGTAGAAAAGTCAAAGATAACTTTGAGGTTGTAAAATAGGGGTAATGGAAGATTGGTGGTGTCCTTAACAGAAATAAGGAAATTTTGAAATGGGATAAGTTGTGGGGTAGGGAGGAGAAAGTTCTGTTTTAGACATGTTGAATTTGAAATACTTTTGAGATACTGGGTTCAAAATGTTGAATAAGCAGTTGGTGATGTGGAACTACAGTTCAGGAGAGAGACTAGGGTTGGGTATATGGATCTTGAAGTTTTCTGCATAGAAATGATTAAAAAGACAGGGCTGATGAAGTCATTGAGAAGGTGAGCATAGAGAAAAGAGGAGGGCCTAGGATGGAGCCTTGGATTACACCAGTATTTGGGGGCTGTGATATGAATGCTGATCTAAAAATGAGACTTACAAAGCATAGTAGTCAGATAGCTAAGAAAATTAATAGAGAGCAGTATCATGAAAATATATAGAGAAAAAAAGATCCAGGATTAAAGGATTGTAAAGAGTCAGATGCTTTGGAGAATTCAAGAAGGAAGAAGGTTAAGAAAAGGCCATTAGGTTTGGCAGTCAAGAAATTTTGAAGATAGCCATTTCATCTAATGTGATAAGGTCAAAAGAAAAATTGTAAGTCTAGTAATTCTAACACTAGGATTTGAGAAGTGAATGAGAGTAGAGAAAATAGAGGCAATGAGGTTTTTTTCTAGCAGTTCAACTGTGAAAGGAAAGGGAGAAGTAGTAAGATAACTTGAAGAGAAGGTAGAGTTAATGTGTCTTTTTTTAACAATAAGAGAGATCTAGGCATGTTTTGTAGACAGCAGGGAAGGAAGAAGTAGATAGTAAAGCATTGAAGATTAAAGAGGGTTGGAGATGATCATGGGAACAATCCACTGGAAGAAATTGGAATCTGCAAAGATGGGAGGGATACTACTATGCTGTAAAAAAATTAGAAAAGGACACATTCAGAGAAAGCTACAGACAGTTGTATGAGGTGGATAGAACTGGGAGAACAATTTATAACAAAATGTTGTAAAAATGAGACACTTTGAAGGATGTATGTCCACATCCATATAGGATGGATAATATACAGAATAACATCTGGGATATGGTCAATATGAAATTCTGTATTGCTTGGCTATGCTTATTTGTTACAATTTTCCCCCTTTTTTTCAGTGGGACAGGAGAGAAAGAAGAGAAAATATATGTTCATTGCAAAAAAAAAAAATTTAATGAAAAGATTGGGAGGAAAAGAGACATAGGACACAAGTAGAGAAGTTGGCTTTGCCCAAGGAGAAAAGTTGCCTCTTTATCAGAGAATGGCTAATAAAGAGAATAAAGTTCTACTTAAATGTTTCCTTGTGGTGTAACCCTGGAGGTAACCCTGGCTCTAAGAGGTCATGGTAACACAGTGTAAGCTCCACTAAGTCAGAGTGAGCTAGAAAGGTATCAGTTAAGGATCTTATAACCAATCACAGTGTATCCCCTCCTGAGGACCAGTCTACATCATTTGAGAATGACTCATTTCCAGTTTGGTAGCTGAGTGCTGAACTTTTTAACTATGGCAGTTCCTACCACAGCAATTCATACACTAAGTTAAGGGAAAGTAGAAAGCTATTAATGGAAGGAGCACCCTTAGTTATGAAATCCTAGAACTTTGAAGGAAGTGCCTACCTCATAAGGCTATTATGACGATCAACTAAGATAATAAATATAAAATACTTTGTAAACCTTAAAGCTTTATGTAAATGTCAGCTCTGATTACTGTTAAATATTGTTAGTCCCCAAACCTCCCATCTCACTATCCCATTTTCTTCTCTAATTAATAATGGACTCTAATTACTCTCAACCTTATTCTGTGGGACAAACATGACTCAGCAATTTCTTCACTTCTGTGGCATCAAAAGGTTTTTGTCTTTGTTATGACTTTGCAGTTCAGGTTCATTTCTATTAGTACTGATCCTATATTCTAAAGATCTCTGATCACTTTGCAGCTCATTTTTGTTCTAGTGTTGCTGCTGTATTGTTCTAACTTCATACATTAAAACCTGACAGCCCAAGGCATAGGGTGGTACCAATAAATATCTTCATGGTTGTTTGATTTCAATAAACACACCACACACACACACACACACACACACCAAAATATTGAGGCACTCAAGTTCTAGTTGGTTTAAATTTAATCCCCATATCACCCATAAACAAATAGAACATGAAGTTAATCTACTCATCATCAGAATGTCAAGGAAAGAGCTCAGGACAAGAGTCTGGATTAGAGTATCAGCTCCAGCAACTAATAGCCATGGAACCTTAAGCAAATCACATAATTTCACTGTACTTGTATCATCTGTAAAAGGGGAATAATATTATTTGTCTTTCATAACCCTTCTGGTGGTTGTGAGAATAAAATAATACATGTAAACTAATTCACAATAAAAAGTTTTGTATAAATATAAGGTGTTTTTGTCATGTAATAGTAGTTTTGATGATGAAGATAGTAATGACATTATTGTGATGAAGAAGAAAAAGAGAAAACAACAAAGAAAGATGTAACAGAGTTACATGGGGTCATTTACACTCACTTGTAGTTCAGCCTTCAGCCTATTACTTGACTTGTTTCATATTTAATCTCATTATCTTGAGCTCCAGGGATAAGCCAGGAAAATATGTGAATATTACTTCTCTAATTTGTATACTTTCAAAATAGCTTTCAATTAATCAACTAAACTCAGAGCCCCTACTCCCAGTTTATCAGATAAACTTCCTTTCCCAATAGTAGTTACTTGTCTCTTTATATATTAAATCTCTTAATCTCATAGAATTAAATAAATAGTAAAGTTACAGAATATACAATTTGTTAACCATGAAATTCATAATAAAACATGGATATAAATATTTATAATATTTAAGTGTAAGAAAAATCACAGCAAGTCATCTCAATCTTTCACTGTAACAACAGATGACTTTTCTGCATTTGAGTGCACACCCCCATATCATTTAGTTCATCCAATATAAACAGAGTCTTCACCACAATCATCTTTATCCTCTTCTCAAAATGGTAACAATAACTTCATAAAGTAAGAAGTTGTATTAGTCTGTTTTCTTTCTGTTTCTCTGTTTTGGCTGTTTCTTCTCTAGTTTATCTCTAACTGTGACAAGACATTTTTTCCCCTTTGGCTTTTTTTCAAGCCCTCCCCCTTAATATCTCTCCAGACATGTTCTTCATAAAATTCTCTTTTTAATATTTCTTCGTGAAATAAGCTGACAACCTCTGAAAGCCCAGAAAATATCACCCCAGGAAAAACTCTGGAACAGCTGAACCAAAAGAAAGGTGGGATGCAGCAATCCAGTAGCCCAGGTAGCTTGAGGGATTAACTAAAAAGGCCCCTCTTACCCTGGGGGAAGGGGAGCAGTACAGAATTGGAGGCATCCCAGCAAGATAGTGGAAAGCCCCACCTCAGCATACCAGAAGGAGATCCTGAAGCCCAGGTGGTGAAGTAGGCAAACACCAACACCTAGACCCCTAAGTGCCTCACTGAGGTCAGGCGAACCGGTGGAAACCAGCTCAGAAAACCACCAGGTGCCTCGGCATTCTACAGCAACCAGCTCTCCCAGTGCCTCAGCAAAACTAAGGGAAGCAGCTCCAAGGGGCCCCAGGTGGATAAACACCCTACAACATCCATCTGAAAAGAGCTGAAGAAAGCTAAAGGAAGGAAAGGCCTGGGTGGGCAGAAAATCTCCAGGAGCCACACAACCCAATCCTACCCCTAGAGTTCAAGTATTGCTGTTTCCAGCCCAACACCAGGTAAGATACCAGAACCCTACAGCCTCCAACTAACAACATTGGAGGCCCCAGCACACAAAGCCATCGACCAGGCCCTAGGCTCCCAACACAAGAAGCTTGAGTCAGTGCCCTCTGCTCCCCAGCAGGAGAGCCCAATCTCTTTAAAGGCCAGGAAATAAGTAAACACCATGAGCAAAAGGAAATGTACGATAGATTCTTATTATGGGAAGAGTGAAGATCAAGGCAGAAATTCTGAAGAGGACAACATTGTCAACAAACCCACATCTGGAACCTCAAAAAGGAATATGAACTGGTCTGAAGCCCAAAAAGCCTTCTTAGAAGAGCTCAAGAAGGATTTTAAAAGTCAAATGAGAGAGGTAGAAGAAAAAATGGGAAAATAAATGGGAGATATGCAAGAGAGAATCAATAGCTTGGAAAAGGAAGGACAAAAATTAACTGTAGAAAACAAGTGCTTAAAAAATACAATTGGCCAACTGGAAAAAAGTACACTGAAGAAAACAAATCCCTAAAAAGTACAATTGGCCAAATGGGGAAGGAGGTACAAAATCTAATAGAAGAAAACAATTTGTTAAAAATTAGAATTGGGCAAATGGAAGCTAATGACTCTATGAGAGAGCAAGAATCAGTCAAACAGAAACAAACAAATGAAAAAATAGATGAAAATGTAAAATACCTCATTGGTAAAACAACTGACCTGGAAAATCAATCCAGGAGAGACAATTTAAAAATTATTGGTCTACCTGAAAATCACAATGAAAAAAAGAGCCTGGACAGTATCTTTCAGGAAATCATCAAGGAAAACTGCCCTGAGGTCCTAGAAGCAGAGGGTAAAATAGCCATAGAAAGAATCCACCAATCACCTCCTGAAAGAGATCCCAAATTGAAAATGCCAAGGAATATAGTAGTCAAATTCCAAAATTACCAGGTCAAAGAGAAAATACTGCAAGCAGACAGAAAGAAACAATTTAAATATCATGGAACCACAGTCAGGATTACACAGGACCTTGCAGCTTCTACATTAAAAGACCGTAGGGCATGGAATATGATATTCTGTAAGGCAAAGGAGCTTGGATTACAACCAAAGATCAACTAACCAGTGAAAATGAGCATGATCTTTCAGGGGGGGAGATGGATATTCAACAAAATAGGGCACTTCCACACCTTCCTGATAAAAACACCAGAGCTCAACAGAAAATTTGATCTTCAAATATAAGATTCAAGAGAGACATAAAAAGGTAAATGGAATAGAAAGTTAACAATATATTATTAATAAGGACAAACTCTTTATATCCCTACAAGGGAAGATGACACTTGTAACTTTTGAGAACTGTATTGTTATTACACCATGTAAAAGGGGTATACATAAAGGGGGTGGGTATAAATTGACTTTGATGTAATGATGAAAAAAATCTAATCAAGTAGGTTAAATGGATCCGAGTAAGTGATTTAATCTGATCTAACTAAGAAAAGGTACTGAGAGAAAAGGAAAGGAGGAGTCAGACAAGACTAAATTACATTACAGGAAAAGGCACAAAAACCTATTACAGCAGAGGGAAAGAAGGGAGGTAGATGAGCATTGTTTGAACCTTACTCTCATCAGATTTGACTTAAGAAGGGATTAACATAATCAGTTAGGTATAGAAATCTAACATGTCCTATAGTCAGTAGGAGGGAAAAGGGGAAAGAAAAGGGAGGGGGCTAATAGAAGGGAGGTGGGACTGAGGGAGGCAGTGGTCAAAAGCAAAACATTAGTGAGGAGGAGAAAAGAGAAAGAAAAGCATAAAAGGGGGGGGGGGAGGATGGAGAGAAAGACACAGATAGTTACCATAATTGTGAATGTGATATATGAATGCAATGGAATACTATTGTGCTATAAGAAATCATGAACAGGCAGACTTCAGATAAACCTGGAAAGACTTATATGGTTTGATGCTGAGTGAAGTGAGCAGAACCAGGAGAACGTTGTACACAGTAACAGCCACATTGAGTGATGACTGACTTTGATAGACTCAACGTCTCTCAGCAATACAAGGATCTAAGGCATCTCCAAAAGCCTCATGATGGAAAATGCTATCCATATCCAAAGAAAGAACTATGGAGTTTGAATGCAGATCAGAGCATATTATTTGTTATTTTTTTTCTTCTGTTGTGTTTTGTTACTCCTATTAGTTCTAATTATTTCTAATTAGTCTTCCTTTCTGATGGTTCCTCCTATTAGTTCTAATTCTTATTTACAACATCACTAAAGTGAAAATATGTTTAATAAGAATGTATGTGTATAGCCTTTATTAGATTGTGCACCATCTGGGGGAGGAAGGGAGAGGGAGAAAAATTTAAAACTCAAAAGCTTATGGAAGTGATGGTTGATAAATCAAAATAAATTAATAAAAAAAGTCACAGAAAAAAAATAAGTTGACATTTCTGAATTGCTAAAGCTTTTACTCACCTCCTTCCAACTCTGCCTTCTGCAAATTTTCTCTTTTATACACACACACACACACTCATGCACCCTGGCCCCTTTTAGTAGTATGCTGGAAAGAACCCTGCATTTATAATCAGAAGATCTGACACTAGTTATGTGATCTTGGGCCTTTTTTATATGGTCCTCAATTTTGTCATCTATAAAATGAAGTTATTGGACTAGATGATTCTAATGTCTTTTCCAACTCTAAATCTATGATCCAAGATCTCTTACTCTCATTTGTCTTGCATCTTCTGGTACTTACTAAAACCTAGCTTGTGCCCTAACACTACCTTCTCTTGGCAACCTCTCCAGGGTTGGATATTTCTTCTGTCATACCTCTTGACACACAGAGCCAGGGAGGGGCATTGGCATACTTCTTGCTCTCTGCTGCCATTTTTACCATCCCTCTGCTACCATCATTCAGAAATCACCTCTCCTTCCTTAACATTCACTCCATCCTGTACTGATACATGTTGCTATTATCAATGAATTTCCAGATGACTTTCTGTTTTCTCAAGTAAATTTCATTACTAGGTCATAGCCTTCATCTCCACCCCAATTCTTTCTCCCTATCCCCTTCAAACCTTTTCTCCCCATCCCCAAGTTTTTCAACCTCAACACTAATAATCTCTGACTCCAGTCAATCTCAGGCACACATGGGAATAAAGGAATAAATATGCCTTAGATACCACCCACCAAGGAGAGAGAGAGAGAGAAAGAGAGAAACAGAGACAGAGAGACAGAGACAGAGAGACAAAGACAGAGACACACAGAGAGAGACAGAGACAGAGACAGAGACAGAAAGAGAGAGAGAGTCAATTGAATTGTCTCAGGTTCTAGAATTTCAGTTTTATAGCAGGCACCATTAGCTTCAGCTCCCCAGGGACAGGAACCAGTATAAGTATCAGATTCTACAACTGGAAAAGAACTGCTTCTCCTCGTACATGTATGTAGATGTTCCAATAAGGCCATGTACATTGACAGTGAATATCTATTGATTGGAATGGTGTCACTCACAGAAAAGAGAGCAAGCAGCATAAATGGTAAATTTGTGAGAATGGCTATTTTACATTCTGATTTGATAAGTTGATTTTCTAGGGACATTTTTAGAGATATGATGCAACACCAAATCTGGAGCTTACATTTCCTTCTGCCCTGTTTGACCACACTCAAGTAAATGGTTGGATGGAATGAGCAATCATGTATGCCTTTTCCTCCTCTTCTAACCCACTTTTAAAAGGAGATGTTTCAATGGAACATAAATATTCCCCTAGGGAAATACCCTGGAACTCATTCAACTCAACTTGTATTAAGTGCCCATTATAAGAAAGGCACTATTCTAGGTACATCATATAAAAAGATTAAATGAGACACTGTTCCTGTTCTCAAAGAACTTACATTCTAATGAGGGAATAAAATAGGTATGTGAATAGCAATGACACAAAGCATAATATAAGCAGTTCAAAAGAGAGATCAAAATTTCTATAAAAAGTTTAGAAGGCAGAGATCAATTAGCATCTGAATTATGACTTGAAGGAAGGGAAAATTCCTATTGGTAGCCAACAGAGGATAGTCTTCATTTATGCATCTGTAAACTTAATAGGATATCAAGGAATGAGTATTCAAAAGCAGAGGAGTAAGGTGGATACTAATATGGACAGTGTAGCCCATATTTCCATCATTCAAGAACCTAAAATCAGGATGAAAGGTGTCAAATTAATAGTAATTCAGCCCAAGTTATTTTTGTTGTTGTTCATCCTTTGTTTTCAAAAATGACCAATGACATCATGGGTGCTATCCTGACTTCTACATGAATTAGATTTAAGTGAGGCAGCATTGTGCAAAGTCATCAACCTCATTCTCTTCCAGAGTCATCAAAGTCCAGTAGTAGGACAAAAGTCAAGATAACTGGCAATGGCCCAGGACTCAGTGGATGACCTTGGCATCTTCAATGTCTGACCAAGCTCTAAGTGCTCCACAGCACCTGCTTCAGTAGCCTTCATGGCCATTGGAACAAACTCTTCTCATCTTCCCACTCCACCAGGGGAAGTCTTCATATATTTGGAGTAGATATTTCCCAACTCACTGATGGGTTTGAGGTGTGTGGCTTACCCTCAACCTGGTTTAGCCTGCCTACTGAGATGGTTTTACTGGGATATGACCACTGCACATGCTATAGCTTCTTGGAGTCACAGGTGAGATCAAAGTAAGAAAGAGAAAACAGAAACCCCTCCACAGAATGGAAGTAATAGAACAGCCAAACTATTCTTACTTCCTATCAACTACCCCTAGCCTTGCCCGCACATCAGCTTCACATCTAGCACTAACAATCTAAAAGGTTTGCATTTCAAGCCTCAGTTGTGATAGAAAGCTAATATGAATAGTTCAGAACTATTACATATCCAGTGGAAACCACAAGAGATCTTAGAATAGGATAATTTTTAAAGAAAAGTAACTCAGGAAACTTCCCAGGACTACATCCCACAATAACATGTCCTTCAAAGCAGAGTCTAATCATCAACAAATATTGACCTTCAACCAAATAAAGTCATAAATCATTTCTCCAAAAGAAATCAGATAGGAACAGAGCATCAGACTTACAAACACAACTCACAAGAGAAACAGAAGAAACACATATGTAGTTAACAAGAATGCTCTAAGCAAAGAAACAAATTCCCTTATGTTCCTACATCAAGATAAAGTTAATTGGTTGTTCAGTTTTTTTAAATGTTATCATGGACTAAGAAGAGAACTAAAAGGGACCATAATGAGAAAAAATGTTCTAAGGACATAAAGTTTTAAGAGAGATTTAAAGCATCAGGATGAGTGGAGGAAAGATTGATTAAAATTCTACTCACTAAAACTGATTTCTATCTATAGTTGAAACAATATTTGGGGATGAGAAGGATAAAATAGAAGGAAGTCACTTGAATGGGGAGAAAAGAGGCAAGAGACAGAGAGGAGTGAGAGACTGTCTCCCATATTCCCTACACATGAAGAGAGAATAGGCTGTCATTTTGTTAAGTCAGTTGGTGAGTGTGGAGGCTATGAGAAGATGGGATAAAAGGAGTAGAGGGGAAAGATTAGATTTGAGATGTTACTCTAGCAAGCCAATTGTGGACTGCCACTAAAACATGAAAATGTCTTTTGTTTAGGGTAGGCAGTATGGCATTGTGAATAAGGTACTAGATTTGGAGTCTTGAAGACCTGGGTTCAAAGCCTACCCCAGACACTTATTTGCTGTTGGCACTAGACAAGTCAATTAAACTCTCTGTGCCTTGTTTTCCTCATCTCTAAAATCAGGGTTTGGATTCCATAGCCTTTAAAATCTCTTCCCATTCTACATCTATGAACCTATGATTTATGACCTATGAATGGGTACCTTAGGAAAGCACCTTCCCAGGACTACATCACACATTAGGAGAGGGGGGTATAGGCTCTAGGGGATTGTGAGTATCTAGGGACAAAGAAAAAATACAGAAGTAGGTTATATTGGCTATAGGAAGGATGACCAGTGATAGTAAGGCCAGGGAGTAAGGGTGGGTCTCATGATTTCATACATAAAGTGGAGCCTTCTGTACCACACTGCCTCCTTCTTGAATAGATATTTGTAAAAATTTAGCAGGTTTCCATAAGAAAAATTAAACAAAATACATATAAAGAAGGAAAATATGGTGTGAGATCAACAAATTCACTACTATGAAAATTAGATAAGAAGGAAACACAACTCCTCTCTTCCAAAAGTCTTACTTTTCACAGGAATGGAGGGATAATAATGATGGGACATGGAAATTTATAGTCCATGAGTAGAACAGAAATAGAATAGCCTGACTCTATGGACCCACACTTCTAAAGCTTACAAGTTCCCACTACTGTGTTTACCATTAGGAGTTAACCAATTGACCAACTAACTAGGTCAAAGCAAAGCCATTTACTAATATGGCATCATCATAAGAACAACAATAAGAAAGCATTCCCCCATAAGCTTGAGACTGGCTTACTTTCCCACAACTGCACATGACATCACTGGGAAGAGGAAGTACATACATAGAATATACTAGGTGAGAGTCATACCCATAGGAGCCTACACAGCTGACAACTCATGCTTTTGATGATCCGGGGCCACAATGTTTTTCCTCCTCGGTGTTCTCATGCTGTTCTCCTGGGTGCATCCCTCCTAGAAAGATCACTCAGTTGGGTTTCCCAGTACTGTTCCTCTGCAAAGTTTGACTTCCAACAGCCAGATCTAATTCTGTCTCAATTCACAAACCTCCTATCTTGTGTCTCAAATAACTAAAAGTGTTGCCTGCAGCATGCAGTATTTCCCACTGGAATAAGGTCTTCTCAAGGCATATAGATTTTTCATCTATATTTGGCTCTTCTCTTGACTGTCAGAATTCACACTACTCAGAGCCGTCTCCTGCCTGCCACTCTCTGGAGAATGCCTTACTCTTTAAATGGCACCCTGCACATAACCTATCATTTGTCCAGCCAATGGCTAGCCACCCTCTACATCTTTCAAGCTTGACTGAGAAATTTCTTCACATCTCATAAAGAGGTAACAAGGTGCATACACTTCTTTCCACTTCATTTAAGACCTCAATACCTCATTGTCTCTGTTATCTATCCTCTTACATCTGTAATTTCATTAGCTGGGCAGAGGGAAACTAACTGATCAAAGATTTAATATTTAATTCTTCCCTCTATAGTTCAATAGAAACACAAAAAGCTTTTGACAAAATCCAATACTCATTTATGCTAAAAAAAAAAAAACCCTAAAAAGAAAAAGTCCTTCAATCCTGGCCAGGACAGCTTTTCATCCCTGTTGGCATTAGTTGCAAGTTTCAGAAGTGAGCATAAAGGAAGTGATGATTTATGACAACCAATGCCCTAGGTTTTATCCTCCACTGAATTATTATTCCTTTTCACCTGGTAAACATAAGCCAACCTAACGAGGGTCTAACCTGATCCAGGTAGAAAGTAGAGCTCAGGAAACTAACATGGTGTCTAATGAAGCAAGAGACTACTACCGCTAAGGCAGTGGGAATCCACAGCTAAAACTAGTTAAGATCATCTGGTTATGGAAAATTTAATCTTAAAATGATATCCACAAGGGAAAAATGCAGAAAGATGCTGGTGCAATGAATGGAAAGGGCCCTTTATTTGGGAATCAGAGGACCTGGATTCAAATCACAATTCTACCGCTTATTACCTATGTAATCTTTTATTTTATTCTTTTCTTTTTTTGTGAGGTAACTGGGTCTAAGTGACTTGCTCAAAGTCTCACAGCTAGTTAAGTGTCAAGTATCTGAGACCAGATTTGAACTCAGGTCCTCCTGACTCTAGGGCCAGTGCTCTATTCACCTAGCTGCCCCACTACCTATATAATCTTGGACAAGTAACTTAACCTCTCTAGGCCTTAATTTCCTCATCTGTAAAATGAGGGGATTGCATCAGTTAACTCACAAGGTCCCTTTGAGGTCTAAGTCTATGATCCCACAAAATTAGTACTACCTGCCAACACTGGTGGAGAGATAGAAAACCTCAAAGGCACACATCAAGCAAAAGGCCCCAGTGATAATAAAGCAGACATATAAAGAAAACTAAAATTCATTTTGCAGAATTACACTTTGGATTTGAAAAAAAAAAAACCTTGATGGAAAAGTGGTGCTGGGGAGGGGCGGAATATTTCTTTTGATTGGAGCTTTCTATCTTAATCAAATTCCGAGAAAGATCAGTTCCTCAATGAGTTGTTTTTTTAAAACATGACTCACTCTGGAGGTGTTGCAAGCACCACTGAGCAAAAATACCATAATTCAAAAGCATTAAGGTGGATTGGAAACATGAATAAGATATAGCCAAATAAATTTCAGCAAGGAAAGTGCAAACTCATGTTACTGGGATGACCATTATGGCCCAGGAACTATAAAAACAATACTGCTACAATGATGAAAACCACCTAGGGGTGAGGGAGCTAATGGTCAGTTAAGAAGTTTATGATGTTTAATAGGTCATCCATTTATAGATTCATGGTGGAACAAAATATAAGGAAACTAAGAACAATAAAAATGATAAGGGAGATAATAAACATTCCCAAAGAGAGAATGAGAGGGGAGTGGGAAAGGAAAATAAGATGTAGATTTAGAGGTGAGAAAGACCTAAAAGGTCACAGAATTGGAGGTTGTGAGAGACCTTGGAATCCCAGCTAGAACACACCTGACAAGTGTTCATCCATTCTCTGCTTTAGAGTCCTCCACGGAGGACCTTTACCTCCTAAAACAACCTCTCTCTCTTTGGTTAAGATTTCATAGGAAGTTTTCTTTTTTCTAAAATCAAACCTAAATTGGCCTCTTCCCAGCTTCCTCCCATCACTCCTGCTCCTGCACTCAGAGATCAAAAAGAATAAATCTCATCCCTTCTCCACAGAACTGCCCTTCAAATACTAGTGGGTGACTAAATTGTCACCCTAATTCTATTCTTTATGCTAAGCAACTCCATTTCTTTGAAGTACTTCACTTCCCAGGTTATTAATGTCCTTCTTAAACTGTGGTGCCCAGAACTAAACACAATACCCCGCAATAAACCACAAAACCACACCTAAATCTTATCTGGTTAGGGCAGAGTACAGAGGGTCTATCACCTCCATATTCCTGGAAGTTGTACCTCTCAATGCAGCTCATGGCTGCATTCATTTTTTTTTGACACCCACATCACATTGCTGACTCATATCAAGTTTATAACCCCTTAAAGCCAACAAATCTTTCTCAAATATACTACTATGTAGCCATGCCTCTCCCATTCTGTGCTTGTAAAGTTATTTGCTTGTTTGTTTGTTTCAACTGAAAGGTAAAACTTTACAATTTGACAATTTCATTTTTTTGGTTTGACCTTTTGTTCTAACCTGGGAATATCTTCCTCTATCTTGCCTTTGTGATCCAGCATGAGCTATCCATCCTAGCTTTGGGCACATGGAATGAGAGAAATTATTATTTTACTATTATATTAATAACCAATTATTAAATTGGGCTCCAGGTTTTTCTCCTCAATTTCCTCATTAAGGCCCAGTTCTTGTTAAATTCAGTCTCTGAAGGACATGGCTGATTGAGGAGATGATCCCTAGCCCTCAGGGAACATGTTCTTCAATCTTGGGCAGTACCCCACCCAACTAGAAGACCCAACTTCTATTTAGAGCAGAAACAGAATCCAGTGTGGACAAGTTTTTACCCTGGGGAAAGGAGCCCCTTCCTCGTACCCCTCTTTTAGAGTTTAAGGTGACCCAGTTCATGAAGGAGAAAACCAACCAGATTGGTCTGAATGGAGATGGATTCCTCTGCCCAGATTGCTAGAGATGGCTGAGTCTCATGATCAAGCCATATTCTCAGCAGGATTAGCTGAAGACTTTTAGCATACTTCATCATTTAATTCCACCAATCAGTGTTAATTTTGAATTGTAAAGGGAATTCCCTTTCAGGGGTTGTTTAAAACTTTGAGGCTTTCCATGGGGCATCTTTGGTTACTGAGAGAAACCGCTGGCCATCAATTTATTGATTGCTGGCTAGCCTAATTAATAAATTGGTTATTAACTACCCAGAAACTCTGTCTCTTGAGAGTTTTCATTCATCTCAGCAAATAGGATGAACATACTATGAATGGTTTATCCACATCACTGATAAAAATATAAAAGAGGTCTCAGATTCTTAGAATCTATCCAACACCTCACAGGTGCTCAGATTCCTTAAGAGTCTGGCCAATATGATGGATCTTTAATAAACCTTGTCTTTGACTGAAAGAAGGTTTGGGTCAAATTCTTTTGGGCAGGACCCACGTGTCATGATCTTGGGGTCCCAGCACCTCTGAATCTCATCATTTTGGTGGCCTGTACGGGGAAACTGCCTAATCCCAAATTCCTTCTCCAGCCAAGACTGGGAGGTATGTAAGTCTCCCCCTACTTCTTTCTTGCCCTGCAGCTGGGGTCACTCTCCAAGCACCTAGGAAGGTTTGGAGGTTCTTTTTGGGCAGGCAGTTACTGGGCTGTCTTGCATTCACCTGATGCTTTCACTGGTCCACTGGTTGGATTCAAGGCCATGGACCTGGGTACACCTTCCACAGCATAGAGGACAAGGATGGACTCCCTATCCCAAAGCGTATACTTAATTCTACAAATTCTCTTGGTGCTAGGGAATTGGGAAAAACTGCAGGTGCTTTTTGGTTCCCTGAGGCTTACTTACTCCCTTCCCTCTATACCCTGAATTCTCCTTCATGGAGGTTACAGGGGAAAGCTAGAACAGCTAAAAACATCTTGGCAGATTCTGGAAGTTTTGTGATTGATCATTACTGAGTTTTGAAACACCTCCTTGCAACTCTGGTCACTCCCTCCCCTTGAGTCAAGAGGGTATCTGTCAACCCCACTCATAGGAGAAAAGAGTTTCACTCTTTCCCCCTCACCTTTGATTTTGCCCTCCTCCACTTGGGGAAAAGAAGAAGAGGGGTGGGGCAGCAGTTACAGCATAGCCCCAATGGTAATGGCCTTGGGCCCTGGGGCAACCTTTGCCTGGAAGCATCACCAAGGTTCAGCACATCCTGCTCAAGCTAACCTCCAAACTTGGGTAAGCACACTCTTTTTAAGTTGTAGTTTTAACTGTTAATGATGAGATGTTGATTCTCTGTGTTAAGTAACTTGGAAATGCATTTAACAAAACTGAAGTCACCTGATTGGTAATGGGTTTGTTTCAAGTTTCAGATTGGTGAACTTTTTGTATCAGTTATGTCAAGTAAATTTTCATGATTTGGTTACCACTAAAATAATTTGCCTACTGTTGATTATTGTTTTAATGTGTAAACTAGCCAGAAAGCTTGTTTGGGTTAAGGCTTGCTGAGAATTTGCAAGTGTATAGAAATCTCTAATGACTGGCTTTTCACACCAGGACAAATTTAAGTTTGAGATGTAAATCCTGGAAAAGTTTTTCCTAAGCTGTGATTAGTGAAACTTGTTGTGTGAAGTAAAAGCTCATAGGATTTTATTTTGAGTTATCTGATGGATCATAATAATCCATCTATAATCAATAATCCACCATCTGAGAGAAATGCTACAAGCTACTCAGAGAATATGATACTGGTGGGAAGTCAGCATCTGGAAAAGCTGAGAGCACAATTTTAGCTTCAATCTATGATGAGATCCTCCTGGCTTAGTTTCCCCATTATGTTCCTTTGAAAAGGAATGTTACCCACCTGGCTATTCCTGAGTCTGGCTATGAGGTGGATTTGATACTGCATGGTTGGAAAACTGAATTATCTGAATCCAAACAGAGCTAAAGACGTTTTATTTTGTCATATCTGGGCCCTGCAGCCTTTTCTGTCAGATTTGCGTCTTCCAGACTACAGGCCATTCACCTACAGTTGGTAGCAAACAGCAGGTACCAGCGAATGTCCTCCTGTTGTTCCCTGAATGCAGCCTGTGCTCTGTTCCAGTCAACCTCTCTGGGACCCCCTTGGGGCAAGGCTAGCTCTATGCCCCTAGCCAGCAGGAAGCAGTTTCAGAAGCCAAGACTTTCACCCCTTACCCCAAAAGAATTTGGGTTCCATTTGTTTGAGGGGAGAATGATGAGGATGGGAGCTAAACCCCAAAAAAGAAAAACCCTGGACTTTCCCACATGGCCAAGTCTCTGGCATTTGCCTGAGGTTATAATCCCATCAACTCTCAGCCTTTCATTGTGGCTGTACCCAATGTCCCGATTCTGTTACCCTTAACCCAGCCTAGCCCTCCATTGTCCTACCTCCTTATGGCCCCGGGCCATTTCCTACCCTCAATCCTAGCTAGGCTCCATTGTCCCTTGGCCAGGAGGTCCAGGTCCCAGGAGTTCTATTCAACCCAGCTTAGTGGCCACTCCCATTCAGACCTTCCTTAGACCCCTCCTCCAGTCATCCCAAACTACTTGGCCACTCCTAGATCCCTCCCACAGTCTTTCTGTATATAAGTTCCATCTTGTCTCCATTAAGGTGCTCAGATTCTTAGAATCTAGCCAATACCTCAAGGTGCTCAGATTTCTTAAGAGTCTGGCCAATATGGCAGATCTTTAATAAACCTTGTCTTTGACTGAAAAAAAAAAGTAAAAGAAGTTATTTAGTTCTGACATTACAGAATTTAGAGAATTAAAAGAGAATTGGAGGGAAACTCAGAAACCTTTGAGTCCAAGCCAAACCCAAAAGGATTCCCCACTATAATATACTTGCCAAGCACTCAACCACTTCATTCTACAGATGGGAAAACTGAAACCTATAGAGCTTAAGTGACTTGCCTAGCTCACATGGGTAGCAAGTAGCAGAACAAGGATTCTGCCCCACTCCCTCAATATTTCTAACTCTGAATACAGTGCTCATTTCCATGATATCAAGTGTAGGAGCACAGTAGGAAAGAAGCAGGGATTGATTTTGTTTTTGTGTTTGTGCCCCAAGAAGGTGTTCAAAGATATGCTTGTTGCATGTAATTGCTGAATTGAGATGGAAAGATTTTAGTTAACAGGAAGCTTATAAAGTCCATGAAATGAATCTATTGATATTTGAAAAGGAGACAGTATCAATAAAGAAGAAGCATATTAATGAAGAGAAGGAGCATTAAAAAAAGGGAGTATTAGTGAGGGGAAGGACATATACAAAGTACAGGGGGGTTTGGGGACACAAAAGAAATTTGGAAGAATTTATCATTTTGCTCGCAGTTGGTTTATCTACTCAGTGAGTTGAGATGCCAAGAGGCTGTACACTAACAGATTTTTTTTAACCCAAAGCTACAACTACTAGAAGCTCTGCTCTTGTGATTTATAAAGTTTTTTTTATTTTTTTAAACATGGTGACTACACATAAGAGAGCATCATTCCCAGAGGCTTCATTAACCTAGCTATCACAGTAATTACATTCAATCTTCCTGAGTTCTCCCTAAAGTTTCAGCTAAAATCAGTATTTTTCACTTTTTTTTCTCTCAAACCATTGCACTATTTCTATGCAATAACTCCAACCTCAAAGGGAGAATTATGACAGCAGACATAGTTAGTGTTCCACTTGGAGTGTTATTTATCCTCTTCTAGATGTTAACGTCAGGAATAACTGAGAGTAGTGGTCCTCAGTTTTATTGAAACCATGAAAAACATGATTGTGTACAAAAATTCTGCCTTCTGTAAATAATGGAATCATAGCATAACAGAGTTAGGAAGTACCTTAAATATTATCTCGTCCACCTTCCCACCCAATGCAGAAATCTCTTCTACACAATCCCTGACAGGTAAATTTCACCTCTAATTCTTTTTCTGTCAATATGCCATGGATGCTCATGGTGAGGAAGTGTGTTAGAGGAGACAAGTTTTCCCTAGAGTCAGATGGAACTGGTATATTCATTTTCAGACAAAGAAGCATTCAAATGGTACCTGTAGCGCCACCCGAACTAGCAAATATCAGGTATTAGGGGAAAATATTAAGAGTTCTCACCTGTGCTTTGCATTCTGATGGTGCTTTGGTTTGAAAGACATAAACAGCTTTCAGTTTTTTGTCTGACACAGATTGGTATCCTAGGTAAGTTTTCTTTTGCTTCTTATCTCCTCTGGGCCTGATGCCCTCTATTCCAAACTCCATCAAGGGTTTTATTGTGCTTAGATAATGTCAGTATCACCCTATGTAAAAGACCGTGATTAATAAGATAAATCCACAACGCAAATAAAAATAAATGAGTAGCCATTGTTTGGGATTGTTAGTGTCCCTGATCCTTTCATTGTTTTAAGACTCCAAGGTATAGTGCGAAAAGGACTCTTTGGTTCTATATAACATACATGTAACTATAATTATATAATTCTATAGTCAGAGGTTCAAATCCTACCACTGATGAGAACTTCCTGTGTGGCCTTCAACAAGTCACTTAACCTCCTACATCTCAGGTTTCTCATTTGCAAAATAAAGAGGTTGATCTAGACTGCCTCTGAAGTCACTTCCAGTACTAGATCAATGAGTCAATAATGATGTTACTGGACATTGGGTCCAGTCCTCAGAACATGACCAAATGCCTTCCTTAATAGAGCCAGCAAGGTGATATAGTGGATAGAGCACTGGGCCTGGACTCAGGAAGCTGCTGTTGAGTCTTTTCAGTCATGTCCAACTCTCTGTGACATAATTTGGGGTTTTCTTGGCAAAAATACTGGAGTGGTTCATCATTTCCTTCTCTAGTTCATTTTATAGTTAAGGGAACTGAGGCAAATAGGGTTAAGTGACTTGCCCAGGGTCACCCAGATAGTCTGAAACCAGATTTGAACTCAGGTCCTCCTCTTTCCAGTGCTGGTGCTCTATCCACTGAGCTACCTAGCTGTCCAGGAAGACCTGACTTAAAATCCAGTCTCAGACACTTACTAGCTGGGTGACCCTGGTCAAGTCACTTAATTTCTCTCTGTCTCAGTGTCCTCAATTGCAAAATGGGGATAATAATAGCACCTACTTCAAAAGATTGTTGTAAGGATCAAAGGAGATAATATCTATAAAGCACCTAGCATAGTTCCTGGCACATAATAGGCACTTACTGAATATTTGTTCCCTTTCCCTTCCCTTCCTGGTGGGTTATACATGCTGTTTTTAGTCACAATGACTCAGGATTGCTACAATATGATGTTGAAAACTGGCTAGCTGAAGAGCAAGAAAGTCTGATAATGCAGTAGTGTTTGAGCCAAAACTAAATGTGTATACAAAAGGTTCTAGTAATTTGTCTTTCACCCTCTTCCCTGGTGGCTTTCAAATAAGGAAGTCTCTTCCTTTCTGCCAGGTGGAAAAGAGGAAGACTAAGCTGTATTTCCCCACATCTCATTCTGTGAGAGTCCCCTACATATTCTCCTATAAATCTTCCATGGAGGATTGAATCAAAATGCTAGGAGATTTCTTCTAACTCTATGTCATTTCAAATTCCAAATATACTAGTATAGCACTTGGCTATCACTTTCATTGTATGATCTGCCATCCTCTTTTCCTGGAAGATATCCTTTAGGTCACTTCTTACATGAAAGTCACATTAGTATAATACTGCAGCCTTTTTATGCACATGGGCATCTCTCAATGACCTTTGGTACATCCGTGATTTAAATTCTGCAGCTTGTTCCTGGTTGTCGATCATCTCCTACTGATTACATCAAGTTCCAGGAGACTACAGGGCCTCTTTAATGAGATTGAGGACCACTCAGAAGAAATTGCCTTAAAATTCTGCACAGTGAGAACCAAATGAATGAACCAGGCCAAATCATGACATCCAACTGAATGGGCAATCCATAGAATTAGACCATCAATAAGGAATAGATGGCTAAATAGATACATACATACATAAATACATATTTTATAGACTTAGATATATGTTTATATTCATATAGCTAGCTATTATATTTATATATTTATGTAACTATGTATTATAAGGTACTGGCCCTTTTATATATGAGCAGTTCAATTGCTGAAGGTCAGAAAAAGAACTTTTAAGCATGAAAAAAATTGAATAAATTTGATTTGTGTAAAAACAGTTTTTCATTAAAATGAGAGGAAAGAAATGGATTGTTAGGAGTACTGGATAGAGATTTTTTCCCAGATAACTGGCCAGGGAGGACTTATTTGAGGGCAAAAAAAAAAAAATGACTGCATCTAAAGGGCATTGTGGTTTCTCAGCTCATTTGCATGTGATTCTTTTTAGAATTTGAGAGGATAAAACCCATAGAACAGCAAAATGAATAATTATTTAGAGAATTTGAGAAGACAAAATAAGGCTGTTGCTTTTAATTGACAGAAAAGTAGATTCCATGAGTTTTACCTCATAATGAAAAGATTAGTCACTGAATACCAGGAGGTTCTGATTTGAGGCATTAGGAATAGTGGAAAAGCCAATTACGATGTAACTTAGTTAAAAAGCAAGCAGGAAAGTTAGGGAATACCTCAATCGATAAGAGCACAAGAAATTTTCAACTGCTCTTTTTGTAGTCTGCTGATTGGGAAAGATTCATGGCTTTTGAAGAAAGGTGGGGAGCCTGATGACTAGAAGAGAGTTGAACTGTGCTACAGATTGAGCTACTGATCTCTACTATCTTCTCTGATTTGAGAATGAGAAGCTTTCTATTAGTTTTGCTATAAGAAGGGCCTTGAATCTGATAGGACAATACAGAATTCTATTGATTGAGGAGCTGCCTGATCTTGTTTCCATTGCCCAGATAGCCAACCTGAGAAGATTTACTGTGAGCTTCGTTTTCATGTAACAAAATGCTGAGTGCTAATTGAGTGGCACTGAATCTCACTAAGTTAAGAGCTACCTCCACTTATCTACATTTCTCAGGGAGCCAATCTAAGGAGCTTTGCAGTTTTCTAGGTTAAAAGAATGGTTGATGCTGCAAAAAAATAACACTTAATGTCATTTTTAAGAATAATTATGAGTTGGAAATGTTTGCATCAAAATTTCTCATCATTTTGAGAGCAGAGATGGAATGGATTTGTCCTTCAGAAAAGTGAAAAGGACCAGAATGGGAGAAGTTAGCAGAAAAGCGGTTTTGTGTGGTGCAGTTTATTCCTGAAGGAGCTAATGATATGTAGGTCTGAAGTTCAAATTTATGAGTTACTCTGAGCACATAGGTTTCCTCACTCAAGTGCCTCCCAGCTATGTTTCTAGTGTGTACCCACTATTCTCCACAGACAGTGAGTATACTGGTGAGGGAGTTATTACCCCAGTTTCTATGTCAATTTTGACATTTTCATTATTGTTATTTTGACCGATACTGAGCAATGATGATGTTTTAATTATTCTTACTTTTGCTTTATCATTAAGTAAAAATTTTATGTATCAGCTAATGATGCCATGGTGATCGAGTTTATGTTAAACACTTTAATAGGCAGTCAGAGCTTCAGTGGCAGGTGGTGTGCTGGTGGCACAGAGGATAGAGAGCTGGGCCTTAATTTAGAAAAACCTGAATCCAAATTTAGCTTTAGGCACTTATTAACTGTGTGACCCTGGAAAAGTCACTTAACTTCTGTTTACTTTAGTTTCCTCACTTATAAGATGGAAATAATAATAGTATATAACTTGTAAGGTTGTTACGAGGATCAAATCATTTGCAAAAAGCTCTTAGCATAATGCCTGATGCTACAGACATATTTATTCCCTTCCCTCCCCTTCCTATTTTTCCACCAGTATGCACACACACACACACACACACACACACACACAAACATATACAACAGTGTTACCCTAAGGATCCAGAAAGAATTTGAGGTGAAGTTACATGCTGGTAGTCCATCTCTGGGAGTTTCAGACTTGCTAGTATAAGGACAGGATGGAGTGAATAACCAGTCCAGAAACTAAGAATGGGTGCCCACTCTCACAGAGGAGCAACATATGTGTGTGTGTATCTGTATGTGTGTATACATATATACATATAATATATATGTATATATGTATACACACATACACATAGATACATACATACATATATACATACATACATACATATTATATATATATATATATATCTTTTACAGGTACAGAGAATGAACAGTAGGGTAGACGTACTATTAAATAAAAGGAGGAGAGAAAACTGAATTGCCTAAATGAAACTGATTTGTTTTTTATTACTTCTAAGCTTCTTACAAAACAAAGGTTCATTTTTTTAACCCCAATGTTCTTCTAGTGCCATTATGTGGCTATGAGTCATGGAATATCAAAATCTACAAAGAATTAAATTTGAGGACCACCCAAAGGGTCATGGAGTTTATGCTTGAGGGTGTTAGTGGATTACAACAATCAATTACATAGTAGAAATAGCATAAAAGAAGTAATCAAATGCAAAACTGACAAAAATCTGAGATATATGTTTATACATACATGTAGATCTATTCAGAGAGAGAGAGAGACAAAAGGGGAAAGAGAGAGAGAGAGAGATTATCTTCAAGTTTTATTGATATGTTAACAATTTTAAGATAGTATAAGGCAGGTGCCCAGCACTTTGGGTGCAAACCCTCTGACAAATTTGTAGGAAGACATGGGCAAGAATTGCATAGAATGGGCAGAGATAGATGGGTTTCCATCTAAATTGTTGGAGGAAATATCTGCTTTGATGAGAGCAAAGACCCATTTGGGAGTCCTCCCAGTAATGCTATATGGCTGCAATTCACAGAGTACTATAAGCTTTGAAGAGCCAAAATTGCAGGCTCCCCTTCAGTAATTTGAATAATTAGGATAATTTGGAGTTCACAGGATCATAGGATTTAGAGTTGGAAGAAACCCAAAATCATCTAATTAGTTGACTGACCACATTTAATAGGTGTTATATTTCAGATCAGCAAGTACTGATTTGGCCATTAGTCAGGAAAGGTTCTATGTAAAAGATGTGTCAAGCAGGACCTTGAAGGAATTTGGGGATTTGGGTTGGTGGAAAGGAAAGAGAATGATATTCCAAGTGGAGAAAGCAGAATGTAGGTGAGAAAAAGGCAAAGAAGGGAGAATTAGAATAAGTAGATAGAGCTACAACTAGGAATTTTTCAGAGGGGTAAAATCAATTCAGGAAGGGGAAAGAAGAACTAGAAAGGGAGTCAGCAGTTACTCAGAGGGCAGACCAAATACACACATAATGACAACAGGAGAGTGTCTCATTCCACCCCACTATCATCTTCAAAGAATCTCACTAAACACTTCAATGATTTTTTGGGGGAAAGACAGTCCCTAAAGAGCAGTGCCATGGGAACCTTGGAGTTGGCACCTTGAGCAGGTTAGCAAAAAACAAGAGAAAAACCATGAGTCAAAGAGATGGTTGTTTCTATACTGTCAAAAGGAGGAAGTTTACACTCCTCTCTGTAGGTGCCCTGAAGCAAAGCCCCTGGCATTCTTCCCTAATTATAGTTCTGTAGATAGTGTTCTATAGAGTATACTAAGGATAATGGTGTCTCTAGAGCAGAAGAGCCACTTTAGAGAATATAACAAATTCCCCAAATATGTGATTGAGATGTGTGGGGGTAAAGAAGGGTCAATTGATGAAAGGCCTTGACCTCCAATTCGATTGAACAAATATTTATTTTAGCATGTATGCTGAACTAGGGACTGATGATGGGAAGATCAAAAATGAGCCTTTCTCCTCAAGGTGCTTATTGGAGAGATATGGCACACACACAAATTAAAATATCATAACATGTAGAATATAATAAAGACAAAGGAGATATAAAAACCAAGTGCCCTTGGAAAATTAGAGGGGGGAGAGCCCCATTTGAACCCCAGAATGTTGAGTTTGTATTTGCTATAATAAGTAACAAGGAGTCATCCAGAGATTGCTTTACAATAAGAATATATATATACACTATATTATATATATGTTTTTATATATGTGTATGTATATATACACACACATATACATATATAGATATAGATATAGATATATATGTCTACTATGTGCCAGGCCCTAGGGGTATAAAAGAAAAGATGAAACAATCTGCTCTCAAGAAGCTTACATTCTACTGGGAGAAAAGAACATGTACACAGAAAGGTAAATACAAAGAGCATACAAATTACAAAGCATTTGGGTTGTGGGAAGTATTGAGAGAATCAGGAGAAGACTATTTTAGGAGTGGACACTTCAGTTGAGCCTGAAGGGAAGCTAGGGATCCCAAGGCAAAGATGAAGAGGGAATACATGCCAGACATGTGAATCAGCCTATGCAAAGACACAAACAGCAGAGGGAATGTTGTGTACAGGGAACAGGGGCATCAGGTAGGTCAGTATGGCTAAAATAGAAGAGTGCATGAGGGAGAGCAGTATAAAATCAGTTGGGAAAGATAAGTTGTATTTAGACTGATAAAGGCTTTAAAAGCCAAGTTGAGAAAACTATTGGAGCTTCTTGAGCAGAGAAGTGACAAGGCCAGAACTATGCTTTGAGAATGTCAATTTGTCAGCTAGAAGAAAGTACAGGATAGGAGACATGATGAAAGCAATCAAATGTTGGAAAATCAGTAAAGTATAATAACACAGAATGAAAATGAAGAAAACTTTAAGGTTGGAAAACAGGATAAAACAAAATTTATAGTCAATGTGGTCAGATTCATGATGAAACATGCTATCTATCTCCAGATAGAGAGGTGATGGATTCAAAGTACAGATTATAGGAAAGGGAGAGAGACAGACAGACAGACAGATATATAGAGATGTATATACATATATATATACACACATACTCATTTTTAGAAGCATGCACACACACATGTATATATAAGTATATATATATATATATGTGTGTGTGTATATATATATGCAACTCTTCATGACCCTGTATGGGATTTTCTTGGCAAAGACACTAAAGTGGTTTGCCATTTCTTCTCCAACTTGCTTTACAGGTAAGGAACTAAGACAAATAGGGTTAAGTGACTTGCCCAGGGTCACATACCTAGTAAGCATCTGAGGTCAGATTTGAACTCTGGAAGATAAATCTTCCTGACTCCAGGCCCAGTCCTCTACTGTGCCAAGAACAGCAATATATATGTGCACACTGTTGTTGTTGTTTAGTCATTCAGTCACGTCCAACTCTTTGTGACCCTGTATGGATTTTCTTGGCAAAGATCCTGGAGTAGTTTGCCATTTCTATCTCCAGTGAATTGAGGGAAACAGAGGTTAAGTGACCTGCCCAGGATCACATAGCTAGTGCATGTCTAAGGCTAGATTTAAACTCAGGTCTTCCTGAGTCTAGGCCCAGTGCTATATCCACTGAGCCATGTAGCTACCTTCAAATATACATATACACATGCACATATACAAATATACAGAATCTACAAATATAGAAATTGGAACATAGTTAATGAAGAAATTTGTTTTGCTTGATTATACATTTTTATAATAGTTTCTGTTTCTCTTGCTTTCTCAATGAGTTTGGGAGAGAAACATGAAGGTGAGAGAATTTGGAAGTAAAAATGAAATAAAATTGAATTTTCAAAAATACTCCATGTAGCACAGCCAAAAAAAAGTAAATAAAACAGAACTAGGAGTTAGGAAAATTCCATTCTACTTCCAGATATTCCATTAATTAGCTGAATGAACAGGGCAAATCACTAAACCTCCCAGAGTTTACTTAAGTTTCTTGATCTTTAAACACTGACAAAGTAGAACTAGAATTATCCACATATTTCCTCTTAGCTCTCAAAATTCCATAGCAGTATCATGTGTATTAGAAAGTTCAAGATGGATGAGGACTGAAGACAGACCACTTCATTTGAGTAGAAGCTTATGGAGAGTAGAATTTAAAGTCTTTGACAGCAAGGTCTGGTTTCTTTGTTTACCTTTCCATCTCTGGGGCTCCAGTGTCTGTGATGCAACATGGTATAGTGGAGAGAGAGCCAGTCTCTAAGTCAGAACTAGCTGAGTTCAAGTGTAAACTGTGACACATAATAGCTGTGTCACTCAGGGCAAGGGGCTAAACATCTCAGTACTTTCCACTGCCATTTCAGACAGCTCACTAAGAATACAAGTTGTAGGGGCAGAGCCAAGATGGCAGAGAAGAGGCAGGGACTCACCTGAGCTCTTCCAAACTTCCCTCCAAACAACTGTAATGCCTCAAAACAAGTTCTAGAGTGGCAGAACCCACAAAAGAACAAGATGAAACCATTTTCCAGCCCAAGACAACTTAAAAGGTCAACAGGAAAGGTCTGTTGCATTGGGGTGAGAGTAAAGTGAAGTCCAACACAGGCAATTCCAACAAGCCAGCAGCAGGCCTTTGAGGCAACTGAATCAGTAGCACCAGTTTCTGAAACTCTCAGTCCATAGATGGTAAAGGATTAAGACAACTGGTCAGTAGGAGATTACAGGGATCCCTTTGCTGGCCCTAGGTGGAGGAATCTGTTGCTTTGCCCATACGTGGATCTGGGTCACAGGCCTGGGACTTCACCCCAGGGTGAGGAAGAGAACTAGCACACAAGAGCTTGTAGCTAGAGGGGAGAGTGGACCTTGGTCACAGTTCCAAGGTGAAAAAAAGTATTTGTGATCACTAATTTGTAATCACAGATGACAGAACACACCTCTCCTTAGATCATACCACCTGAAAAGAACTGAAAATTTATAGACCCCCCAGAACTAGAACTGAAAAGAGCTGCACAAAAACCTTGAAGCTTGAGACAGTGCTCCTTTCACACCAGTAACATAGTGCAACTTTAATAAAAAGTTAAAAGTCAAGAAATAAGCCAGAAAATGAGCAAACAACAATAACAACAAAGAATGTGACCATAGAAATTTACTATAGTGATAGGAAAGATCAAAACACAAACTCAGTAGAAGATAATATAGTCAAAACTACTATATCCAAAGCCTCAGAGAATAATGTAAATTGTCTCAGGCCCAAGAGGAATACCCAGAAGAACTCAAAAAGCTTCATAAAAATCAAAAAAGAGAGGTAAAGGAAAAATTGGGAAAAAAGAAATGAGAGTGATGTAAGAAACTCATCAAAAAAGAGTCAACAGTTCGGTAAAAGAAGTACCAAAAATACTGAAGAAAATAACACCTTAAAAAACAGAAGGGGCCAAATAATAGAAGAGACACAAAAATGAGAACTCCTTAAAAAGCAGAAATGGCCATGAAAAAAAGATGTATACAATTTCACTGAAGAAAAGAACCCCTTAAAAAGTAGAATTGGCCAAATGGAAAAGGAGGTACACTGAAGAAAATAATTCCTTAAAAATTAGAATTAAGCAAGCAGAATCTACTCACTGACATATCAAAAATGATAAAACAATGTCAAAAGAATAAAAAAAAACAGAAGAAAATGTGAAATATCTCATCTGAAAACAAATGATCTGGAAAATTGAGGAAAGATCATTTAAGAATTATTGAACTACCTGAAGCCAGGTTAAAAAAAAGCCTGGACATCATCTTTCAAGAAATTTTCAAGGAAAACTGTCCTGAAATCTTAGATTCAGAAAGCAAAATAGAAATTGAAAGAATATACTGTTCAACTCCTGAAAGAGAACCCAAAATCAAAACTCCCAGCAATATTATAGCCAAATTCGATAGCTCCCAGATCAAGCAGAAAATATTTCAAGCAGCTAGAAAGAAGCAATTCAAATATCATGGAGCCAGAATTAGGATAACCCAAGATTCAGCAGCTTCTACATTAAAGGATTGGAGGGGTGGGAATATGATATTCCAGAAGGCTAAGGAACTAGGATTACAACTAAGAATTATCTATTCTGCAAAACTAAGTATAATTCTTCAGAGGAAAAAAAATGACATATAACAAGATAGATCATTTTCAAGCATTCCTTATGAAAAGACCAGAGCTGAATATGAAATTTTACTTTCAAATACAAGACTCAAGAAAAGCATATAAAGGTAAACAGGACAGATAAATCACAAGGGATTCAATGGGGTTAAACTGTTTACATTCCTACATGGGAAGATGATACTTGTAACTCCTAAGGACTTTATCATTATTAGGGCAGTTAGAAGGAGCATACACAGACAGAGGACATGGGTGATTTCTAAAAAAAAAAATTAAAGGATGAGAAAGAGGAATGCATTAGGAGAAGGGAGAAGGAAGAGGTAGAATGGAGTAAAATATTTTGCATAAAAGAGGCACAAAAGAGCTTTTGCAGTGGAGGGGAAGATTGGGGAGTTAAGGAGGAGCATTTGAACCTTACTTTCTTTGGAATGGGCTCAAAGAAGAAATAACATATACCCTCTGTTGGGTATAAAAAATCTAGATTATCATATAGGAAAATAGGAGGGGAAGTGAAAAAGATAAGGGGGGAAGGGTGATAGAAGAAGGGTGAATTAGAAAGGTGAGAGTCAGAAGCAAAATACCTTTGAAGATGCACATGGTGAAAGGAGAGAAAAGTAGGATAAATGAGGGAGAGAGAATAGGATGGAGGGAAATACACAGTAATCATAGCTGTGAAAAAATTTTTACAAGTTTCTCTGATATAAGCCTTATTTCTCAAATATATAAAGAACTGAGTCAAACATAAAAATGCAGGTCATTTCCCAATTGATAAAAAGTCAAAGGATGTAAATGGGCAGTTTTCAGAAGAAGAAAACAAAGCTATCTATAGTCATATGCAAACATGCTTTAAATCACTATATATCAGAGAAATGCAAATTAAAACAACTCTGAGGTACCACCTCACACCTATCATATTGACTAATATGACAGAAAGAGAAAATGCCAAATATTGGAGGAGACGTGGGAAAAATGAAGCACTAATGCACTGTTGGTAGAGTTGTGAACTGATTCAACCATTCTAGAGAGCAATTTGGAACTATGCCCAATAGGCTATAAAACTGTGCATACCCTTTGATCAAGTAATACCACTACTAGGCCACTACATCCTAGGTCATTTCCAGTCATCTCGATCTACATCTGGCCACTGGACCCAGATGACTCTGGAGGAGAAAGCGAGGCTGGTGACTTTGCACAGCCCCTCTCACTTAAATCCAATTCGCTTGCATATCATGCCATCACTTCCCTGATGTCATGGTCCTCTTCAAGAATGAAGGACAAACAACAACAACCACTACTAAGGCTGTATCCCAAAGAGATAAAAAACAAAAAGGCAAAAATATGTACAAAATGTTTATAGCATTTTTTGTGGTGGCAAATAATTGAAAATTGAGGGGATGCCACCAATACGGGAGTGACTGAATAAGTTGTAGTATATAAATGCAATGAAATACTATTGTGCCATAAGAAGTGATGAACAGGATGCTTTCAGAAAAACCTGGAAAGACTTATTCAGCAATACTATGATTTTTAAAGTCCTTAGATTCTTAGATTCTAAGATAATTCCAGAAGACTTATGAGAAAAATGCTATCCACCTCCAGAGAAAGAACTGATGAATCTGAATGCAGATTGAAGCATTTACTTTTTTACTTTATTTAATTATTCTTGGTTTTTGGTTTGTGTTTTCTTTCACTATACGACTCCTATGTTTTGCCTGACTGCACATGTATATAATCTACATTAAATTGCTTGCCTTCTCATAGAGGGACCAGGGGAAGGAAGTAAGGGAGAGAATTTGGAACTCAACATTAAAAAAAAAAACAAATGTTAAAAATTATTTTACATGTCATTGGAAAAAATAAAACTATTCAATAAAAAATGAATCTAAGTTGGAGAATAGTTGTAGATCTAAACTGGTCGTGAGAGTTTGCTCACCGAGAGTTCCCTATACCAATGAGATCACAGAGCTAAACTTATACTTAAAACTAAATCAGTAGATATGTGGACAAATAGATAGACAGACAGATAGATAACCCCAGGCTAACATAGGACCCTACATGTAGTTGGTGCTTATCAGACATTGGCTGAAGTGTGGGTTTGAATTGTTAGAAAGAGAAATTTCAATGGAGAGACAGAGAAGAAAACAATGGGTGGAGAGTTTGCTTGTTTTTAACTTGTGTTATTAAAGTTTGTGGTTAATATGAACAGCTGGTTAGGGCATTTATAGCCATATTCATCCATTGTAATGTTGGTTTCATCTGACCCTATTGACTATTATACTGAGTGACTGCTGAATAGCCAGAAAAGAATGAACCCTATTTTGAATCCATATCATTTTTTGTTTCCAACTCTAAGCCTAGACACCTGGTAATGGCATCTAAACTGCTCAGGAGCTGAAATAGTCTCTTTTTTGCCTTTGCGTGTTGTGTATCTTGTATAATACCTCTCATATAGTAGGTGCTTAATACATGCTTGTTGATTGATATGGGACACTTGTCATAAGAGGCATCTTGTAATAACATTTATCTGCACGAGTGTCTTATTCCTCTATTAGACTGTAATGTAAGCTCCTTGAGGACAATATCTTTCATAAATAATTCATCTTGTCCTGTGTCTAGCACAATGTTCTGCATGCAGTAGATGCTTAATAAATGTATCATTCATATATTGTATTTGAATAAAGTTAATATTGTAGATAAATGAAGTGTCATGAAGCTTTACTCATCTGACCAACTAAATCTGTTAATAGCAATAAGTAACTAAGATGTTCAGTTTCTTATTCCTACATTTCTATATTGACAGAGTCAAACATACATTATTCCTGGACCTTTATTATCTGTGTGATTGTGGACAAGTCATTTAACTCATCTGAACCTTAGTTTCCTTTTCTTAAATATCAATTAAAAAATAAACCAGTTCCATTGCAGAGCTGTGTTTGGTAGACTACAAAACATCACAGACGTGTGAACTATTTATTGTGAAAAGGAAAAAAAGCACAAATTCCTTCAAATATAGAAAGCCAGGAGAGGCACAATTTTGGTACATTGTGATATAAAACAAACCAACCAAAAAACAATTGAGAAACTGACAAATGGTTTCAAACATTCCACTTCCATTAACTCAAATTTCAGTCAGGATAAATAAAATAGCAGAATTCCTTGATGCAGGATGATAAAACACAACTCTATCCTTAGCAAAAGTTCTACCAAAATAAGAAAAAAACTGTAGAAAATAATCATTTAGGACACTAAGTGATCTAGATAGATGACAAGTGCCTGGAATACTTATATAAAGTGATACATCTTGGGAACTGAAGTTCTTACCTAGAATCTTTTTTTTCATTAACTTCCCTTTATCAATACTTATAATCAGAGGTACTTTGGCACTACAGATAGAATGCCAATTTGGATTCATTAAAAGTTAAGCAAGTCATGAAGTCCTAAGCAAATAAGACAGGAGCAAATGAGTTAACATCTCTGAACCTAAGGCAAATCTCTAGGCCTACAAATTCGAAAACAGTAATATTTTTCACTTCAAGAACTCCCATCTTGAGAAAATCACATGTTCTTGAGAATTCGATGGCAGCCCCTCAATGATCTGAGGATGATGGAAGATGCCTACCTCTCCTGAAATTACTTGATTTTTTTAATAGAGCTAGACCAGAGCAAAAACTAGGGTAGCCTAAACTCTAACCTCACAACAATTTTTTAGATTAAATACTAGTCAATTTTTTGGCAAGTTCAGAACATTCAAACTGTCATTATTATCATGATAGACATGTTCTATCCTTACTTTTTGAGACTGGAACTTCATTGAGGGCAAAGTTTAGCATTCTATATCCTCTTTTATTCCCCCCCCCCCATTCAGCAAAGTGCTTTAGTGCTTTGAATATAGGAGGCACTTAATGTTTATTATAAAGCTGCCTTAGATCACATCTTTAATCACTACTAGAGTCTGTTATAAAGCAAAGATCATAACCCACATCACCTTAGTTTCATCGACATCATGGCAAGAATATTAAAAAAACAGATTGGTAACCACTTGCATAGACTATCCTGCCAACAAACTAATAAAACCACCATCATGGACAATTCCCATCTTGTTTCCAGAGTTCACAAATGGCCATAAAACAATCTCAAAGACTATCTGAAAGGCAACTGGATTGGCCCTGTTAGAACCAAAGAATAAGTGAAGATCTAGTCTTATAAGTGATCTGTCAGACCACTGGAGCAGTTGGGTGGTGCAGTAGATAGAGCTCTAGGACTGGAGTCAGGAAAACCTGAGTTCAAATCCAGCTTTAGATACTTACTAACTGTGTGACTCTGGCTAGTCATTTGACCTATGCTTACTTCAGTTTCTTCATCTATAAAATGGGGATAATAATAGCACCTACCTCCCAGGGTTATTGTGAGGAACAAAAGAGATCATAGCTGTCAAGTGCTTAGCACAATTCCTGGCACAAAATAAGTTCTAAACAAATGCAAGCTATTGTTGTCAGACCAGGACAATGGGTTGTGGATATCAGGTAATGTGACAGAGCTGAAGATGAAAGATTGAGGTCCAACATAGAAGTAAACCAGACCTGAGTGGGCATGTGGAAAGAACATACAAGCTCTCAGTGAGGAGGCTAGGAGCACACAAGCACTAAATATAATGCAAGAAATAGGCTCAGAAACCAAGTAAGTATTCATAGTTGCAAACCCAGGACAACATTAACAGGACATATTAAACTGAGGAAAGCCCTTCTTATTACAAACAGGAAGCCCGTTATATGCTTCCTGCTAGATTAGTAGCCAATGACTACATTCCCAAAATGTGACCAGTGATGGCTTAGGTGTGGAAGCAAGTAAATAATATTACAGAGGTGGTAGGTATGTTAAATTGACTAGACAGGGAAAACTTTTATAGTAAAGATGCTAAAGGACACACTGATAAAGGCAAATCATGAGAAAGGCAGAGGAGTCAAGAGGTAGAACAAAGATAACAGAGTAAAAGGAGCATCCCAGCCAAATTTTCCCAATATACCCCTGTAAACAATTTTAAAATTATATGTCAAATTGAATTCTAAAGCAGGATAACCCAAAAGAAGTTTGAGATGAGACATTTTTCCAGCCCAGCACAATTTAGACATCAGGAGAGGTCTGTGGCGCTGGGATAATGGGTAGCCAGGAATGTAGCACAGTGGCTACACCAGTTGTGGGCCTTGGAGGGAGGGAGGCAGCATAAGTAGCAGTAGCAGTACCTGGAGCTCTCACCACCCAAATAAATTAAGTGAATTGAACACTAGTCAGAAAGAAATTCCAAGGAATCCTATGGAGTATAGAGCTCAGGATCAGGTGCCATTTGACAACTGCATTGCCTATTACCCAGTTCCTGGTCACAGTTCCAGGACAGAGAGGAGTATTTGTAGTCAATCTCAAGAGAGCAGGGGTCCTACCTAGTTAAGTCCCAGAGCACAGACCATGAGAGCAATGACCCCAACTCTTTCCAGATCACACCAGCTTGAAAGAACCAAAAACTTATAGATGCTCAAAACTAGCTCTAGGGCAAAAATAGCAGGGCAAAAATCCTTGAAGTTTCAGTGACCCCCTACCTCCACATGTGAACAGAGCTCAGCAGTCAAGAAATAGACTAGAAAATGAGCAAACAACAAAAAACAACGTGACTATAAAAAGTTACTATGATGACAGAGAAGCTCAAGACACACCCAGAAGAAGACAATGTGAAAACATCTATAAGCAAAGCATCAAAGAAAAATGTGAGTTGGACACAAACCCAACAATAATTCCTAGAAGAGCTCAAGATAGAGATTTTTAAAATGAGCAAAAATAATTTTGAGTCAAATAAAAGCAGTAGAGGAAAAATTTGGAAAAGAAATGAGAGCTTAGCAATAAAATTATGAAAAAAAGAATTAACAGGTTGATAACTAAAAAATACCTCTCTAAAAAGCAAAATTGGCCAAGTGAGAAAAAAAAGGTACAAAATCTCAATGAAGAAAATAATTCCTTAAAAATCAGAATTGGCCAAGTGGAAGCTAATGACTACATGAGATAGCAAGACACAATAAAACAAAGTAAACATAATGAAAAAAAGAAAAAAATAGGAAATATCTCATCAGAAAAACACTTACCCAGAAAATAGATCAAGGAGAGATGATTTTTAAATTACAGGATTCTCTGAAAGTCATGATCAAAAAGAGCCTAGATATCATACTTCAAGAAATCATAAATTACAATTGCACAGATATCAGAACCACAGGGCAAAGTAGAAATTGAAAGAATTCACCAATCACCTCCTGAAAGAGATCCAAAATGAAAATTCCCAGAAACATTATTGCTAAATCCTAGCAGCCAGAAAGAAATAAGTCAAATATCTTGGAGTCACAGTCAGGATCACAGATGATTTAGCTGCTTGAACAATATAGGAGGAAAGAGCATGGGATATCATATTCCAGAAGGCAAAGTGCTAGAATAACAAAAAAAGAATAACTATGCAGCAAAACTGAATATTATACTATAGATGAAAATGGACATTTAATGAAATAGAGGACTTCTAGGCATTCCTGATGAAAATACCAGAGCTAAATAGAAATTTTAACATTTAAGAACAAGACTTGAGTGAGGAATAAAAAGACAAACATGAGTGAGAAATCATGAAGAACTTAATAAGGTTAAACTGTTTACATTCCCAAATGGGAAGATGATACATTTAAGTCCTCAGATCTTTATCATTATTAGAGCAGTTAGAAGGAGTCTGTATAGACAGAGGGCATAGGTGAGTCTATTATATTAGGAGATCTCAAAAAAAGAATGGAAGGATGAGAAAAGGGATGTATTGAGAAAAGGGGGAAGGGAGGAGAAGAATAGGCGATACTAAATCATATAAAACAGTTATGCAAGGAAGAGTTTATATAGATAAGGAAACCAAGGCCAAGGAGGTTAAATGACTTACCCAAGATACCAAAGTAGTAAGTAGAAGATCCAAAATTTATTTCCAGTTCCTCTTACTCTAAAATCAGTGCTCTGTGGCTTATCCACGTAATTATATTCCAGTTTCAAAGCGTTTATCAAAATCTTTTCTGGTGGTATATTTTTTCATACAGAAGAGGAAAGGAGAAGAGATCAGAAAAACAATGAGTCTCTGAGATTTTATGGGAAAGGATCGAAAGAATCATAAGACCATAGATTTAAAGCTGGAAAGGATCTTTGAGGTCACATCATTTTACAGATAAGGAAACTGAGGCACAGAGAGATTAAGTTACTTTTCTGTAGTCACACATTTAGGCAGGATTGGAGTCCAGTTCTCCTGAATGAAGTCTACCAAAATGGGAAAATGGATTAGGAAAAAATTGGGGAAGAGGTACTAATGACAAATCACCTACTTTACCATTAAGACTAAAAGTTACATGTCTATGGCATAAAAGACCATAATAATCTCATCTCTACATGCTGCTTTAAATTTTACAAAGTGCTTTACATAAATTATCATTTTCAATCCTCATAATAACTATTGTTGCCATTTTACAAATGAGTCAACAGAGAGAATTTTGTCAAAGTTCACATAGCTAGTAGATATCTAAGGTGGGTTTTGAACCTAGGTCTTCCTGACTTTGAGTCCAGTACTCTCTAGCTACTATGCCAAGGAAGTGGTTGGATAATGAACATCCTAAAGGAGAAATGTGAAAATATTGGGAGGAAGGAAGAAGAGATACAGATGTTGTTCCAATCCACTCCCAATTGTGAAATTCTCATTTCCTTCCTTTCCAATATTTTGTTAAAGTCAAAACAGAAAGGTTTGTGTTTAGAAAGTCACTGAAATGATAGAATCGTTGTCATATTCATGTTGAATTTTAAACTGTTAAGAAAAACAACATTATGTATCCAGAAAAGCCTCATTGTAATCTAAACTTCAATAATCCTCACATATTTACTAGCATGTTTATGTCTTCTGGAATGAAGATGGTATCCTAAATGTAAAACATTATTTGTTAGGTTAATAGCTACTGGAATGTGTGGGGTTTTGTCAATGTAAGGGTTCATTAAAAGCAGAGAAACTGCTGTGATGATCTATGAAAGCTCAGGGACATGTAATATTAGCTATCACACTACCAGTTCTCATCTCGCCCTCTCAATCATTGCTCAGTGTAGTTCTGTTGGGATTTTTATGTGATTTTAAATGGAGTGCATGAGTTTTGATGATTATTAGAGATGGAAAATGGATGCAAACAGAAGTTAGAGCTATTAAGACCTTTTTAGCTCAAATCCAAAATTGCTAGACTAAATTTGTAAAACCTCAAGTTAATGTAATAATAAAACCAAATTTGGTGTTTATTTCAAAGTTACAAAATTTTGAAGGAAACTGAGTTATATTTCTCAGCTATCTCTGGGTGAAGATGGGAAATTTTGACATAATATTGAGGACATAGGGACTGGGAAACATCTGTTGAAAAAATTTATTCTGCTAATGCAGATCAGCCACTGTTCTAAAACATGCATAGTCTAAAAGAGTTGCCTGAAGGGACTGGGAAGTTAAGTTTCTTGCCCTGGGCCACAGAGACAGTATGTATCAGAAGTGGGATTTGAATAAAAATCTTTTTTTATCTTTAATTTATGAAATAAAACAAGAATTTTCATAAAATAGTATAATTTAAAAAAGATGATTGCACATGAAACTGCAAATCTAGTATGTACAACTTGCTATTCCTTTTAAATATGTAATAAAGTTAGCATGTACATTTCTTTTTTCTTCCCCCTTTCCCCCAAGATTGCTACCATTAGCCACAAATGTGTGTATACATACATACATACACACATACATATATATGTGTATGTATGTATGTATATATGTAAAATCATTCTATACATCTATTTATCAGTTCTTCCTCTGGACAGAGACAGCAAATTCCTTCATATATCCTTTGTAGTTAATTTGGGTATTTGTAATAGTCAAAATGACTTATTTGCTCAAAGTTGTTCTTAAAACAATATTGCTGTTACTGATAGGGACAAATGGATCTGAATCATTGAAAGATAAGACATAACAGCAGATGGGATGAAGGAGCATAAAGAGACAATTCCCTCTCTCCTCTGCTGTCTTCTCTCAGAGCTTCAATCTTTTAAGGTACTACTTGGGGCATGGCCAACTACCACCCAGTTAATGGCATAGCCTCTTCCAATTCAATAAAGGCAAAATGTGTTTACATACTATAAAAGGATAATCAACTGTGGGCACATTTTGGGGTTTAATATTGCATTATCTTCCCCATCCTTCCAATGAGCACATTGACCTGGGGGGAGGAGGGAAGTCTGTTGGTTAGAGACAAGCTATCCCCACTATATATCAATAGCTAAAGCTAGAAAGGACCTTAGAGGCTATCTAATTCACTCCCTTCTTTGAGGAAATATAGGCTCAGAGTGGTTAAATGACTTGACTCAGGTTATACAAATAGGAAGTAATATAACCTAGAATCCATCCAAGCCCATCTGATTCCATATCCTTTCTATTGTACCATGCTGCAAAGACCCATGATTCCATGAATGTTGGAATTTCCCCTGCAGGTACAATTTGCAACCTCTCTATAACTCAGAATTTTGTAGTGTTCCTTATCTCAGAGGCTAACTGCCTTACTCATAACTACAAAGCCATGACGTGTCAGAGACAGTATTTGAACCCAGGCGTTTCTGTCTGTAGGTCTAATAATCTACCCTTAAAACTGACTTTGGGACAACTGTTACTAATCCTATTTTAAAGATGAGGAAACTGAATTGCATCAGAAAACAAAATGGATAACAGTTTCAAAGAGGCAAATTTCAGCCTGCTTAATTGATGTAAAGAAAAATTTCCTAACAAGTATGGCTGTCCCAAAATTGAATGAGTTACCTTAAAAGGTAGTGGCTTTCCCCTCTATAAAAGTCTTCAATCAAAGGATTGGTGAACATTTTTTTCTCTGTAAGTTAAATTAATTTTTTTTAATTAAGAAATGTATTTTCTTTCCTCCTTGTCTCTTCCCACCAGTTTGAAAAGAAAAAAAACAAACAAACCCCTATAATAAATATGCAAATAAACCAAATTCCTGAATTGCCCTTGTCCAAAACAAATTTGTGTGTGTGTGCGTGCGTGTGTGTGTGTGTGTGTGTGTGTGTGAACAGAGTTAAGAGATGGAGTGTTTCATTCATGGAACAGCAAAGAGACAGGTATCACTGAATCTAAGGATACATGTCAGGGAGCAAAGTGTAAGAAGACTGGAAAAGTAGGAGGGATTAAGTTATAAAGGGCTTTGAATGCCAAACAAGATTTTTTTTTATTTGATCCAGGAGGCAGTAGGGAGCCAATGGAGATAATTCAGTAAGGGGGTGACATGTTTGGACCTCTATTTTACGAAAATTATGGAGAATGGATTGGAGTGGACAGTGACTTGAGGAAGATAGACCCACCAGCAGGCTATTGTAATAGTCCAGGTGTGAGGTAATAAGGCCTTGAACGCGAGTGGAGGCAGTGTCAGAAGAAAGAAGGGAGCATATTCAAGAGATATTGTGAAGGCAAAATCAATAGGCCTTGGCCACAGATTGGATATGAGGGGTGAGAGGCAGTGAGGAGTCAAAAATGACACTTATGTTGCAAGTCTCAGGAACTGGGAGGATTATGTTGCCTTCTACAGCAAGAAAAGGTAGGAGAAGGGAAGATTTTAGGGAAAAGATAGTGAAATTAGCCTTGGACATGTTGAGTTTAAGGTGTCAATGAAGAAACTGAGGCTCATAATAGTAAAGTGATTCGCCCAAGGTCACATAGATTATATGATCAACCTAGGACTCAAATCCAAAGCTTCAGTTAAAACTGAGTCTCCTGTTGCTAAATGGCATTAGATTTTATCACATATAGTTTTATAAATTAACATCATTTTATTCTTTTTCCTTAGCTAACCTGTAAATCTTTGTGCAAGGTCATAGATTGTTTTGTTTTGTTTTGTTTTGTTTTTTGGCAAGGCAATCAGAGTTAAATGACTTGCCCAGGGTCACACACCTAGTAAGTGTCATATGTCTGAGGTCAGATTTGAACTCAAGTCCTCATGACTCCAAAGCTGGAGCTCTATCTACTGTGCCACCTAGCTGCCTCATGAACATAGATTGTTTTCATTTAACCTTGACCTCACATTCAGGTCCTAAGTTTCATACTAACCAAGTCACTGTTTTTGGTGCCGCATTGGACGGGAATGCTATGATTTGGTATTCACTATTGGATCTACTTAACAGGAGATTTGAGTTGAAATCACTTAAAATAAGCATTCAGACTCTGAAGGCACTGAGATTCTAGCTAGCTATCATTGTAATATCACAGGATAGTATAAATTCTGAGTCAAAACACATTGAGTCAAAAAGTATGTATTAAGTACCTACTACGTGGTCATCAATGTGTGAAACACTAAGGATATAAATTAAACAGTTCATAACCTAAAGGAGCTTACATTCCATTGAGGGAGACAACACACACATGTAAAACATAAAAAACAATACAAAGTAATTTGTTTTGGAGAAGTAAGACTAGTAGCTAGGGAGATATTCTCACTTTCTATGGGTTTCTTAATAATTATTTTGTTCAATTCAAGTATATTTAAGATTGGGGGAATAACTGAATAATTGCCTTTCCAGATTCTGTACACATGTGCTTCTTTGTCTTGGCTTTGAGATATAAGGGTCTTGAGGGGGAATTGACATATTTATAAATTTCTTGAGGATAGCGACTATTTCATTGTCTTTGTACACCACATGACTAGTGCTGTGCCTGGTACTTAGTAGGCAATAAAGGAATGTTTGTTGGATAGAATTGTGTTCAATAAACCACATTCCATTCCTGGGGGGAAGGGGGGAGACTAAAGTAACAAAAGAGTTTTTCCTCCATGCTGTTTCATTAGATACAGTAGATGCTTTGAGTTTTTTGTTCTTTAGGTCAAGCTCTGAAATTCTTAAAAGTAGCTGAGCCTTCATTCTTTAGTTTCTTTGGCTATAGATATCCTTATATTATGCTTATTTTAAGCAGATATTCAGTGGAAACCTATGAGCTCTGCTCTATCCTTAGAGTACATGCCATTCTCATTTTAAGTAACCAAACAATGCAAACACAGAAATATGCATGCTCTAGCAATTTAAAAAAAAACATAAAAAAGAACTCAAAAGATGTGGCAGTTGCTAAGCAACTATCATACATGACCCTACCATTCAAAAATTTAAGGGACCACCATGTTGCCACCAGCTCAAGATAGCTGAGGAAATAAGTAAAAGAATACCTGAAAAAAAGTTATCTCTGAACCTCCCCCCCCACCACAACACACAAAATGGATTTGACAATATTTTATCAAATTTGCTTTACTGACAAAAAAATACAGTAAAGTCCATTTTAGTTTATCTAATATTTACTAGAAACAGTATTAAAATCAATACAAACAATTATATTTAGATCAAATAATTTCATCACATAAAATATAACACATTTTCGGTAACTCTCTTTAATCTCTTAAAGAATTCTTGGCCCAATCATTCTCAATCTTATTTCCTCATATGATCATGGTGAGTGTGTGGTGGTTTTAGTTTTTTCACTTTCTATTAGTTCAAAAAGATCTTTCTGGATTTCTTTGTATTCTCCAGACTTGCTAGCAAGCAAAGTTTATTTTGTATCCATTTTTTTTAATTCACTTATTCTTACTATCTTCTAGGCACTGTCCTAGGTGCTAGGTCAAAAAGACATGCATCACCTATACATGGATTTGCTCCTCAGTAAAACTGTGAAATAGAAGATTGTCTTCAATGACTCTCACTTCCCCTTTCTGTAGTCCCTCCCAACCTTCAATGCCTCCCCTACTTATGGAGGTCTAATGTTTCTCAATGAAGCTTCTTGACCACAAGAAAGTGAATCAGAATGGTCACTAGTATGTTGGTGGGAATTAGTTTAACATAGTACTCCTTAATTTCCATGAGTTTTTGCATTTTTAAAGGATGCTAGAGAGAAATCAAAAGAAATACCTCTTTAATGGTATTATTTCAGACACTGCCATCCCTGGGCAAGAGACATTTCTAGGTTTCAAAGCCCAATGTTTATCCATAAATCATAGGTTTGCATGTACACATAGATAATAAGCCCTGCAGTAACACATTTAAATATGAAAGGAGGGCAGTTATTTTTTTAATCTATTGCCTCTATCCATTTGTTCAACAAACTATAAAAGGTGTGATTATAAAACTGACTATAAAAGGTTGGAGTAGAGTTTTAATGTCTTGAAAAGAATAAATCTACACAGAAATAATCAGTAGCAAAAAGAACAGAAAAATGAGATTGAGTTGATATGGTTTAATTCATATGAAATAGGAAGCTTTGGGCAGAAAAAAGTTAACATTAAGCTAGGAAGAGAAAATAGGGTGCAAATATAAACTACTTCTACTCTAAAATGTTGCCTGTAGCTGTTCTTGTTATATAGATTATTTATTTAAAGGTAGCTAGGTGAGGTGGCACCAGGATGGCAGATTAGAGGCAACTCAGCTGAACTCTCTCAACATTTCACTCCATGCAACTCTGAAATAATGCCACAAATCAAATTTTGGAATGGCAGAGCCAACAAAAGGTCAGGGGGAGACAGTTCTCCAGCCTAAGAAAACTTAAGAGGTCTACAGGAGAAATTTGTGATGCCAAAATGCAAACTTGTCTGGAGCTCACACACACAGCAACAGCAACAGCAGACAAAGCAGCGGCAGCAATTTTGGAAACTTTCAGTCCAGAGACAGTAAGGGGGTCAGACAACTGTTCAGAAAAAGATTTTAGGGGATCCATTGCTGGCACTAGGGACAGCTGGCACTTATTGGCAATTCAATTGCCCATACACAGGTCTTGGTCACAGTTCCAGGTAAGAGAGCAGCACTGGAGGTCAGTCAAAAAGCAGCAGAGGCCCTGGTCACAGTTTCACAGCAAAGAGAATATTAGCTTGTGGCTGCAGGGGATCAGGAGCCCTACCTGCATAAAGATCAGAGCTCAAACTAGCAGAGCAGTGATCATACCTCTCCCCAGATCACACCACCTTGGAAGAACCAAAATTAATAGATCCCCAGAACTAGCTCTGAAAAAAAAAACAGCAAAAAAAAGTGTGAAGCTTAGGACAATTCCCTGCACCAAGATGAGCAGAAGTCAACTTTTATGTAAAGTTCAAAGACAAGAAATAGGTTGGGAAAATGAAGAAACAATACAATACTAGAATTTTACCATTAAAAAGTGGCAGGAAAGACCAAGACACAAGCTAAGAAGAAGACAACAATGTGAAAAGAAAAATACAAATTGGACTCAAGTCCAACAAGAATTCCTGGAAGAGTTAAAGGAAATTATAAGAGTGGTAAAGAAAAAATTGAGAAAAGAAATGAAAATGATGCAAGAAAATTACAAAAAGAGAAATAACAGCTTGATAAAACAGGCACAAAAGATACCAAAGAAAATGTCACCTTAAAAAACAGAATTGGCCTAATAGTAAAAGAGGTACAAAAGTTCACTGAAGAAAAAAAAACTGCTTAAAAAAACAGAATTGGCCAAATGGAAAAGGAGGTACAAAATCTCACTAGAGAAAATAATTTCTTAAAAATTAGAATTAGGCAAGTGGAAGCTAATGATTCCCTGAGACTTCAAGAAACAATAAAATAAAGCCAAAAGAATGAAAAAAAAGAAGAAAATGTGATCTATCTCATCAGAAAAACAACTTGCCTAGAAAATAGATCAAAGAGAGATAATTTAAGAATTATTGGACTGCCTGAAAATCATGATCAAGGAAAGAGCCTAGACATCATCTTTCAAGAAGTTATGAAGGAAAATGCCCTGATATCTTAGATCCAGAGGGTAAAATAGAAATTGAAAGAATATAGTGATCACCTTCAGAAAGAGATCCAAAATCAAAACTCCCAGGAATATTACAGCCAAATTTCAGAACTCTTAGGTCAAAAAGAAAAAAATTAAACAATCAGAAAGAAACCATTCAAATATCATGGAGCTACAGTCAGGATCACACAAGATTTAGTAGCTTCCACATTAAAGGAGTGGGGGGCTTGGAACATGATATTCCAGGAGGCAAAGAAGCTAGGATTAAAATGAAGAATAACCTACTCAGCAAAATTGAATATAATACTTCAGGGGTGAAAAAGATATTTAATGAAATAAAAGACTTTCAAGCATTCCTGAAGAAAAGACCAGGGCTGAATAAATATTTGACATTCAAACACAACACTTAAGAGAAACATAAAAATGTAAACACGAAAGAGTAATCCTAAGGTTTCAATAAAGTTAAACTGTTTATTTTCCTATTTGGGAATTTGATACATGTAACTCCTAAGAACTTTATCATTATTAGGGCAGTTAGAAGGAGTTTACATAGACAGAGGGCTTGGTTATGAGTTGATTATGTTGGAATTATCTCCAAAAGAAATGAAAAGGTGAGAAAGAGGGATGCACTGGGAGAATGGGGGAGGGAGAGATAAAATGAGAAAAATCTCATAAAATAGTCATGCAAGTAAGAGCTTTTACATTAGAGGGGAAAATAAGGATGGGTGGGCAATGCTTGAACTTCACTCTCATCAGGGAGATGATTCCCTCATTCAAGAAGAACATATATATATATATATATATATATTTATATGTATTCTCAGTTGTGTATAGAAATGCACTTTACCCATTAGGGAAATAGGAGGGGAAGCAGATTAGAGAACATTGAGGGGAAATGATAAAAGAGATGATAGATTAAGGGAAGCACTGGTTAGAAGGAAAGTAGGCTTTTGAGGAGGAACAGGATAAAAAGATAGAGAAGAAGAAATGGAAGAAAATGGGATGGAGGGAAATATACAGTAACCGTAACTGTGAATGTTAATAGGATAAGCTCACCCATAAATCAAAGCACATAAGATTAGAAACCAGAATCCAAGAAATATTTTTTTACAAGTCAGACTTGAAACAGAAGTAAACAAAGTTAAAATAAAGAACTGCAGCAAACTCTAATATGCTTCATCTGAAGTAAAAAATGCAGGAGTGGCAATCATGAAGAGAAGCAAAAGCGGAAATAGACCTAATTAAAAGAAAATCAGGGAAACTATATTTTGCTAAAAGGTGCCAAAAACAATGAAGTAATATTAAAACAAATTTTGCAACAAGGTTCTCTGATAAATTCCTCATTTCTCAAATATATACTGATTATAGAACTGAGTCATATTTATAAAAATAAGAGGCATTCCCCAATTGATAAATCGTCAAAAGATATAAACAAGCAGTTTTCAGAAAAATAAATCAAAACTATATTCACATGAAAAAAAATGTTCTAACTCACTATTAATTAAAGAAAAGTAAATTTAAAAAAAAACTCTTGAGGTACCATTCACATCTATCAGGAATGACAAATGTTAGAGGAGGTGAAAGAAAAACAGGTACACTAATGAACTGGTGAAATAGTAAATTGGTTCAACCGTTCTGGAGAATAATTTTAAAACTAGGCCCAAAGGGCTATAAAACTGTGTATATCCTTTGACCCAGCAATACCACTAATAGGACTGTTTTCTGAAGATATAAAAAGAAAAGAACCTATATGTACAAAATATTTATAGCAGTTCTTTTTGTAGTGGCAAAGAATTGGAAATATAGGGGGTACTCATCAATTGGGGAACAAGTTGTGGCATATGATTGTGATGGAGTACTATTGTCCTGTGGGAAGTGATGAGAGGGGTGGTTTCACAAAAACATGGCAAGACCTATAAGAACCAATGCAAGGTGAAGTGAGAAGAACCTGAAAGTCATTGTGCATGGTAACAGCAATGTTGTAATGATCATCTGTGAAAAGCTTGTCTACTCTGACCAATACAATGATCCAAGACAATTCCAAAGGATTCATGATGGGAAAAAAATGCTATCCACCTCCAGAGAAAGAACTGATGAATTCTGGGTACAAACTCAAGTATCATTTCCTCACTTTATTTTTCTTGCTTTTTAAAAAATATAGCTAATTGGGACACGTGTTTTGCATAATTTTACATGTATAATTGCTATATTGCTTGCCTTCTCAGTTGATGGGGGAGGGGTTGGAATGGAGGGAAAGAATTTAGAACTCAAAATTTAAAGAGATAAAAAATGTTAAAAATAAATCTTTAAAAATAGTTTTTAAAAAAGAAAAGGAAAAAAAATAATAAACACAGCTAGGTGGTGCAGTGGATACTAACTTGGATTCAAATCCAGCCTTAGACATTTATGGGCTGTAATAAACACAGCACCTACCTACCAGCATTGTCATGAGGAAAAAAAGGACATAATATTTGTAAAATATTTTGTCAACCTCAAAAAGTTATATAAATGCTATTATTTAATTAATCTATGTAGTTAATGTTTTACCAGAAACCTTTATCAGTATAAACAACTATGTTTGCTTAATACTTTTTCATTTAAATGAAATATCTACTATCAACTCCATTGTTTCTATTTTGCTTTTTAATTGAGTATTGTATCATTAAGTTACTTCACAACTCTTTGTATTCCTCATGGTTACCCATTTTAATTGCTTTCTATTAAGCTCTTACATTAATTTACCACAATTTATTTAACCACTCTCCTATTCTTGGACATTTAGGTTGCTTAATACAGTGTCTGACACTTAACTGCTTTATCTATATGCTAGAGGTTTTTTGGGAGGGTGGGGGGAGTTACATATAAATGAAATAATAAAAATCTTGAAGCAGATAATTTTTGTTGTTATTGTTGATAACATCAGTAGTCTATATTCCTAATGTTGGCAAGTCTGGGTTTCATTCTTTTAATTGTTTGCTTGTTTTCCCTTTGTTAGAATGCAGGATTCTACCTTTATCCTTGTTGAACGCATCTCAGTTTCAGCCCCATGTTTCAATTTGCTAAAATAATCTGGGGATTTTAGTTGACAACAGGCTTCATTAGGGTCAACAGCGTGAAGACCTTACTTTTTAAAAGGCTAACACAATCAAAATCAGCATTAATAGAAACATAATGTTAAGATTAAGTCATCATCCCATTGCACTCTGCACTAATCTAGAGTATCGTATTCCAGTCTAATGTTACATATTAAAAGGGACATTGACAAATGAAAATATACCCAGAAATAGACACCAAGGATAGTGAGGCATGTAGAAAAAAAACTATACCGGGAATTTGTGAAGCACCTGAGTCTGAAGTGAAAATTAAGAGAAGACAGGATAACTAGCCATGTGGAAGGAAGATTGGACTTATTTGATGTAACTTCAGAAGATAGAACAAGAGCCTCTGTCTAAAGGAATATAAAAGGTAATGTTAAACAATTAGGGCTGCCATTCTCCACAAAAAAAAAAAAATCCTAGTCTGACGTTTCACCATGACATGAAAGTGACCATGGGCTATTAGAGGCTACCAAAAAGAAAGTAAAAGGTCTAGCAGGTTTTTCTAAGTTGTAAAGGCTAAGTACAGAGAGGATCCAAAGTCTTATGCTTTAAGCTACTAAAGATTAAAATTTAAAGCTTAGAACTAGGATTTTAAGATACTAGAGCTTAAAAATTATGCTAATATCTGTGGGCCACCCTGTATAGCCCTGGAAGGGAGGGCAGAGAGGAAAGTACCCCGGTTCCAGAATCAGAGGACTCAGGTTTAAATCTCACCTTGATGTTTACTGCTTATGTTACCTGGAACAAACCTTTGAACATCCATGGCCTTCACTTTCTTCCTTTGTAAAATATGAAGGACTAAATTCCTCCAGTCTCTAAAGTCTAAAGCCTCTAATGTCCCTATCAGTTCTACATCTGTGATCATGTGATCCATTGTGTATCTCCTGTCCAAGGACCAGCACAGCTAAAGTCTCCTTAGCAGAAAGTGTCTGCTGGGTGATGGGTTAAGTGACCATAGCACTCCATGAAACAAAAAAAGACTACAAAATGGTCATCAGCCTTATGCAACTCCTTTTGACTTCCACATTGACAGCAGGAGAAAATGGAGAGGGAGGGGTTAGAATCATATAGTTTGACCACTGTCTATAATCATCAGTTTATATGTGAGTTCTTCAGCCAAAGACCAACAAGCTGATCATGCAATTTAAGGAGCTAAATTCACATAAATATTGATGGTTTCACTACAAATTAAACCTAAACAGATGAAGAGCTAAGCTGAAGGTCAGCTCATAGGCTCATTTCTGAGAGATGAATAAAGGAGCAAAAGGAGGTGGCTCCATCTGGTCCCCAAGGGCAAAAAGAAACAATAGAGAATTTAGTCATCTTGCCTGCAAGTACTCATAATAAGAACAAACAAAAACCACCATGCAGACAATTACAGCTTGTGTTCCAACATCTGCTGAAAAGGATGAAGAAATGGAGACTCTTGTGTAGATCCTCTAAATTCAACACACACCTCGATATCTGGTGACTTCAGGGAGAAACACTAGGATAGGGAAGAAGAGCAAGAAATATGTTGTTGAGAGACAACAGAATGCTGTAGTAGATAGAGTGTTAGGTAATGAGAAAGACCTGAATTTAAATCTCACCTCAGATATTTACGATTTTGCAACACAACTTCTCTTTGCTTTCATTTCCTTATCTATAAAATAGAGATAATAATGGAACCTACTTCACAGGATTGTTTCAAGGATTTATCATACATTTAAAGTTGGAAGGAACCTTAGAAGACACGTAATCCATCTCTCTTGTTTTACAAATAAGGAAATGGAGGGCTAGGGGAAGCTAGGTGGCAACACAGATAGAGCACTGGCCCTGGATTCAGGAGGACCTGAGTTCAAATCTGACCTCAGACACATAACACTTACTAGCTGTGTGACCCTGGGCAAGTCATTCAACCCCATTGCCTAGCTAAAAAAAAAAAAAGGAAAAGGAGGATTAGAAAAATGAAGTGACTTGCCCAAGATCACATGGGTAGTAAGTGACAAAGGCAAGATTTGAAATGCAAGTCCAATGTTCTTTCCAGTGCACCAGACTATAAATGAGATGATATATGTCAAGTGCTTTGTAATCCATAAAGCATAAGTGAATGTTATAAATTATTACTGTCTGTAAATGGAGTTTGGTACCCCAACATAAAAGAGGATAAAGATTTTGTATTACTCAAAAGCTTCATGCCTGTGTATTATGAATTCTTCTCTTAAAGAAGAGAATCAGAATGTGTTGGATATGCTAGTACTAAACAAAAAAAAAATTCAGCTGTCTATATGCAATCATAACATTAACTAGTTAGACTAAAAGTCCAAGTTACCACCAAAATAGAAGAAAGGATGAAGACAAGGAGACACTATATTTAATTATAGTATTTCAGACCTGTCCTATTTAAACTAATTGTTGTCTCTGAAAACGTAAAATGGAAGATGATGCAAACATTGATTCTGATTATAACCATTTCTTAGAGAAGTTAAACCAACATAAAACAATTGTCACAAGTGGAGGCCAAAAGCACAAAGAATCTGCCTTAGCTAGAAAATATTTGATCTTATTGCCAAGAGGAGGGACATGAAAGTCAATGGCAAAACTGGTTTAGAGTCAAACTCAGTGGCAAAAAAAACAAAAAGAAAAAAAAAAACAAACATTAAGGAGAAGGATGGTAGAATGTTACCAGCAGTATCAACTCACAAAATAGAGAAAAACAGTTGAGGAGAAATGGGCCAATAGAAAGATTGGCATGAGATACAAGTAATTCAGATCGTTCTGACAGAACCTAGAAGTATAACAAATATACACGACATGGAATAGATTTATAAATGGCATTTATATTGCAATCTGTTTTGATGATTCATGAAAGTAGTGCCACTTATTGGACTACAGTACCTATTGTGTTATATGTGGGAGTGAAATGGCACATAAGGTGAAGTCAATAATACCTGCCAAAAATGACCTAATTCTAATTCTCTCTCTCTCTCTCTCTGTCTCTCTCTCTCTATCTATCTCTCTCTCTCTCACACACACACACACACATACAGACCCCATGTTGGAAACAATATAATTTTAAAGGAACTAGGTGATCAATTTTCAAGATATCTCAAAGAGGAAAAAATTCCAGAGGTGATCCTGGTAGACTTCAGAAATTATTGATAGTCAGTGCTATTTTCTCATTTCTATAAAATTTTTATGAGAATAATCTATGCATACATTCAAGGTAACCTTAATGGAAAATGTGAGAATGAAACAGGCAAGTTTTTGTAGGTAACTTTTTGAAGCCTGACACATATTCATAGTCACACAAGTGACTGAGAAACGTAGAAAATATATCCTGCTGAGTTTGTAGTTTTTTGACTACAGAAAAGTGTTTGATTTGTTAGAAAAAATGCATCCTTTGAGACTCTTCTTTAACAAGGTATCTCTTCACATGTGTAAGTAAGGATGTGCACATCAATATGCTATGCCAATATCTATATCTATATACCTAGATGTTTATCTGAATAAATTTAGAGAAAGAATACATGATAGATGATACCATAGAGATAATCATTTAAGTTCTCAATATAACCTATAAAACAGAAAAAATGCTTCCTTACCAAAGGTAATGATAACCACCTTCAAAAAAGGATTTTCTGAATAAAGTCCAAATGGAAGATAAATTAGTCACAGAAAGTAATCTTCTTTGCAGGTGTTCAGTATAGTATGTGATTGTTTCATAGAGTTCCTCTTCTATGAGGTTCACAGCCATTTAGAAGTTTACCTAGCAAATCCACAAGTGCATAAATGCATATTGTTCATATTATAACATGCTACTGAATCTTGGATGCACTACAAATGAAAATTAATGGGCCAAAAATTGACTAAAAGTTTAAAAAGGGTTAGAATTGGACAATTTTGTAACCTTTTCATTGATTCCAATCTGCTCCTTGACATAAAAACAAATATATTCAGTACCAGTATTTGTCTAGTGATGCTTTATGGTTACAAATCTTGGAATGTCACAATCATTGTTGCATCAAAATTGCAGTTGATCCAAAAGGCAATAGAAACATATGTGGAGAATATAAATAGGCTACAGCATATAACAATGACCAGCCTGAAAGAAATAACATAAAAAACCATAATTAAGGACCTATATGACCAGAAAAGGAAGTGTGCATGGAGCATAAGTGATAGTTTATGAAAAGCCTGAGTGTTGCTCTATTATCTGAAAATGTTTTTAAAAAATAAAGAAGACCTCCTATCTGCTGTATAGATTTTTCTATCAAGAATTTTTAACAATAATCCCATAGAATGAAAAGATATGGATGAGTAACAATCTGAATGGGTAGCAGTGAACTAAACATCAATGAAAATCATAGTCCTTAAAGTATTAAAATATATGGTCTGCTTACCAATGAAATAAGCTCCTGATTAGATTGTGAGTTTCCTGTAACTGGAGGTGATTAAAGCAGAACCTGGACCTGTGAGGGATTCTAAAGAAAAAGCTCCTACCTGAGGCAGGGGTTTAGACTAGAGGAAATTTGTGGTTTTTTGAAACACTGGCATTCTGTGTTTTAGACATATTAAGGAAATCTTGAGATTCTATCTGTAAATATTCTTTGATAAGATTAATAATATTGCATATATACCCTCAACTTGAACAGACTATTTAATCTTTTTTTTTTAAATTCAGGTCTTTCTTCATATGTAAAATTTGCTTAAAAGTAGAGTATAGCTATATACTTCAAAATATAACTAGTAAAGATTTACCAATTATATTTTTACAAACCTTTGTTGGTAAATATGGGGAATTGAGGCCAGAAAGTAGTGAAGATATATCAGCTTAAACATTGAAAGACTTCAGAACTTTGATTTAATACAGTGACTAATCATCACTTCATAAGACTTATGATAAAGTATACCTCCTACTTCCCAGCAGAGAAGTGGCAGATCAGAGGTATGGAATGAAGTGTAAATCTTCAAACATGGTCATTATATTGATTTAGTTTGCTTGATCATATATAGTTACGGTATGTGACAATGATATTTTTAAATGAAGGAAAAGATCATCAATAAAGTGTAGCAAGAGGACCAGTGTTCAAACCTTATCTCTGACATTCTCTGTGTGACCTAGGAAGGATGGAAGGAATTACAGATGGAAAAGGAAGGAAGAGTAGAAGGAAGGAAGGAAGAAAAGATGGAAGGAAACAAGCATTTATTAAAAAAACTACTATTTGCCAGGTACCATCCTAGACACTTTATAAATATTGTCTCATTTGATTCTAAAAAGAACCCTGAAAGGTATTATTCCACTTTATAGTTGAGGAAACTTAGACATACAGAGGTTAAGTGACTTGTCCAAGGTCACAGAGCTAGTAAGTATCTGAGGTTGGATTTGAATACAGGTCTTTCTGATTTCAGGTCATGTACTCTATCCAGTGTACCACCTAACTAGAGGAGAGTTGGATACTAAAGCTTTACCAGATTCATGGGAAACAAGAAAAGCATAGAAAATAAAAAATTCATCTCTGCCTCAAAGCTCATTTTCATCTATATTTTCTATGAATTAGCACAGTGGAGTGATGAAATTAGAGTCAGTCAATCAATAAATATTTATTAAGTTTCTACTATGTGTATTACAAGTCAACCACTCTGGGGCTCAGGTTCCTCATCCATAAAATAAGGTGATTAAATTAGATGGCCTCCAAGTTCCTTCTACTCACAAACCTCTGAGTCCATGATTCTATGATTGGATGCATTGGGTAAGAGACAATGAAATAAATGTTTGTAAAATAAAAATAAAATATGTCAATAAAAGTTAAAAAAAAGAAAAAAAGAGATAGTAGAGAATCGAAAATGACCCCAAGATAATGAGCTTAGGTGACTGCCATTAACAGAGGCAGCAAAGTTGGTGGGGGGGGGGGGGAAGCAAGTTAAACTGGGACAGTGATAAATTCAGTTTAAGGCATGTTTAGTTTGAGGTGGCAAAGGGAAATATTGAGAAGGCAGTAGAAAACATGGTATTGAAGCTCTGGAAAGAATTTGAAGGTAAAGATATAAATGTGACAATCAAAAGTTGATGAGATCATCAAGGGAGAAAGTAGTAAGGAAGAGAAGAGAAAACTTAGATTTTCTGAGTCTATTCCAGTCCAAGCCTCCATAGCCAGAGTCAATTTAAAGACCTTGGATTCTTGCAGCTTCAATGGACAGGGACATTTCTGGTCCAAATGAGTTCCACTAATTCCACTACCCTCAGCACATACCCAGTGCAACACGTGGGTACATTTCTGTATTGCTACAGACAATTCAAACATTAGAAATTAGATGAAAGACACATTCATTAGATGCATTTATTGAATTTGTACTAAAAAAATGTGTTTGATCCTACTAGTAAGAAAGAAGTAAATTATTCTGTTTCAGGAGTGCATTAATGCTAGGATATCATTTAGAAAATTACCTCTTCCAACGCATTAAATGGTACCCTAATTGCCCAGAAGAATTATTGTACTTCTCCAAAGTGAGCAATTTATTCTTTTCCAACAAGTAGGATAAAGTTCAATTAGAAATAGGAGATAGCTTCATAGATATTAAAACAAGATAGGTCAGGATTATAAAAGCCAGCTGAGTAATTTATAATGTTTTTTTTTTACTATTCTAGTAATATTCCTTCATGATAAGTTCAACTGCCCTTTAGAGATTAATTTTCTATAAAACATCTGAAGATACAACTAGTATCTTGCTCCTGATGATTCACATGTGTGCTCATGCATGCATGTGTAACAGAAATCTACTACTATCATTTCCTGACTGTTGTCTGGTTGTCAGCAAGAGGAGACAAGAGATGGCACAGAATTCCAAATTTGGAAGGAAATTCAGAGGTCATCTAGCCCAAACCTTATCTGACAAATGAATTCCTTTCTGCAATATCTCCAATATTCCATTAGATTGTAAGTTCCTTGAGGGAAAGACTGTCTTTTGTTTCCCCAGCGCTTAGCACAGTGCCTGAAATATAGTAGGCTCTTAATAAATGTTTATTCATTGATTTTTTGGTTGGTCATACACCCTTTCCCTGAATAACTCTGTGAAAGGAAAAGATACTACCTGTCACAGCAGCCCATTCCATTTTCCAGCTGCCATGTATTGAGCTAAGACAATTCTATTCATAACAAAGCTCTTCTTCAAAGGAAGTTGGGTTTTTTTTTCTCCCTGTAATTTTTACTCCTGTTTTGTCAATGGTGGAAAAGGAAAAAAAAATTAATCCCTTTTCCACTGAAGATATTTCAAATAGTTAAGATAGCAACCTTATTTTAACCCCTCAGTTTCCAAGTTTTTCCTTCTCTTGGACTAATGCCATCAGTTCCTTTAAAGTGTGATATCAGATATTAATCATTAAGTGAAGGAAAGTGATCAGATTCATATCTGCTTCAAAATATAACATTGTATTTTGTGTAAGGAAATATAAATTCTTTATACAACTTATTTTTACTCTCAATCCTTATTTTTTATATCCAAGTATCATACAGTGTTTCCTTCTTATGTTGTGAAATATTCACAGTGCCCTCTAGCATATAAATTTGAACAAAATCAAACCCTCAAAATCTGACTCTTGCTAACTTTCTCTTACCTCAGTTGCCAACAGGAGCTAATTATAAAATGATTTCCACTGGTTTTTATTTGTTTGTTCTCAGGGGTTGAAGATGGTTAGATGTTTTCAACAAATTCTCATCCTGTTAGAGCCTCAGTTTCTCTCAACATAAAATCCAGAAAGTAATTGGTGTCTGATTTTTCCTATCCCAAAGAGATTTAAGAAAATTAAGTAGATATCACAGAATAGAAATAATAGAAAATGAAATAAAGAAGGTTTTGATATGGCATGGGATGAGAATGGAAAGTAATACACGTGCAAACCAAAACCAAGAAAAAAAATCAATACTTTTTTTTAACTAGACAGGAGAAAACAAGAAGACATCCAGAATGGAACACAAACAAGAACATTTTTTTTGTTTTACTATCTTGTTAAATTTAAAAACAAACCTTTTTTTAAAAAAAACTACATAATAGAAGTTCACAATTTGAGATATGATCTTTGTGTTTGTTGACAATTTTAAGTTCATAATAAAAAAGATGTTTATGTAGAACTACATCCATAAAATGTTTTACGTAGAACCATAGCTACCAATTCTAAATTCCCAGGTTGAACATTCCAAAATATATATATACATATATATACTATATATATATACATATATACATATATGTATATATATGTATATGTGTGTGTATATGTATGTGTGTGTGTATATATATATATATGTATATTTTTATATATATATATATATATATTTTGATGAGGCAATCAGGGTTAAGTGACTTGCCCAGAGTCATACAACTAGTAAATGTCATGCGTCTAAGACTGAATTTGAACTCAGGTCCTCTTGACTCCAAGACCAGTGCTCTATCAAAATATTCTTAAGGAAAGTAGCATGAAAGGTATCTTTTTAAGACAAATTCAGTTAAAGAGGCCAAAGAGGTCAGACCTCAGAACATAAAGCCCCACCCAGGTAGAGATCCCGGACACAACCCTGGTGCAAGGAAACGGGGGTCTTGTAACACCATGAAGCCCATTCTGAGAAAAATGACAGCATGGTCTGGTTCAAACTAAATAAGAGCTCAACTGAGGTGATCCCGCTATTTATCCTTGCCAAGTATTCAACTCAGTCATTTTTTGCCCATTGGAGGAGTACAAATATTGTCATCACCCTCTCAATTTTGGTACCCTAGAGAATAGTGGCCTTGCCCCAATTGCTGTTCAGGTTTTGAGTTCCTTATGATTAATAAAAATTCTAAGAAAATTCACAGTGGGTTTTTTTTTATGGTAACAGTAGCATTTTGCCTTTTCCCCAAGATGGCCTTTATAAACATTAATTAGTTTTCTTAAATTCCTGTGGATAAGTAGTCTTATACTCATTTCACGAGTGAGAAAACAGATACTGAGAAGTTAAGTGGTTTGCCCGAAATCACATAACCTACAGCAATTAAAGCAAAAGGTTCCTGACATTCAGGGTTGTGATCAACGCTGGAACCAAGCTGAGGCATCCCAATTCTTTATGAGCAACGTGATTGAACAAAAGTTAGAATGTGTGGCTGAGCTATACAGCCCAGCTAGTGAGTCATTTGCTAATTCCTTAAAGAATTTTATTTTTCAGATACTGTGGCTTTTTAAATTGAAAATAAAAAATGCTGAACAGCAGGCTTGAAATCATAATCCTTGTTTTTAATGGAAATGTGAACTCCTGGTTCTACCTTTTTTTCCTCTTCAACTTGGAAACATGCCCTTGGGAGAATCTTCCTTCCTTCAATCCAGCTATTCTAGTGTTCTTTGTCTTAAACATCTGTCTCAGAAAATACACTTACAAACAAAACACAGCATAAAAGGAGTTATTGGAATGAAGGGTGTGTATTTTGGAATTAAAGTTAAATACAGTCTAACAAGAGACCTGAAAAGAACAAAGTTGGGGCCTCTTATCTACACTTGCAAGAAAAACTGAATTCCTCCTGAGAAATTTAATGGATTGTTCTTGATAGCTGAGCTGGCCTTTCTCTGTTGCTGTCACCTGTAGTAGGCTGAGCTGTGAGGCTAAACCCAATGAGATGTTGTAAAAAGAGATGAATTGAGGGAAATGGAAGATCAGAAATGACTCCAAGAGTTAACTCTTGGATTCAAACCTTCCTTAGGGTTCTTTGTCCTGATTTCGCTATCCTTTGGCAAAATGAGATGGGGTGAAAACAAAATTGACAGGAGAAATCGAGCATCATTAGATCAATGACAGAAGAGACCTCAGCTCATTCATGTAGTTAACTGTTTACAAACAGGTAATGAAAAGTTATGAATTTGTAATCAAATCATAAAAAAATGGTAACTTCTGCAACAGACCTTGAGAGTTTATCAAATCACTATTCACTGAGTGGTATGTGTAAACAGAAGTATGGAATTTAAGAGTTACAAGGGAGCCTCTAGGCCATCGAGTCCAAAAAAGAATCACTACTATCAATCACCCAACAAGTGGTCATTCAGTTTCTGCTTGAAAATCTCCAAGGAGAGGGAATCTATTACCTCCCAAAGCAATCTATTTCATTGTTGTACAGCTATAATAATTGAGAAATTTTCCCCTGACATCAGTCTAAATTTTCTCCTTTGCAGTTTCCACTTAGTTCTGGCCTGTTAGACCAAATAGATGAAATATAATCTCTCTTCCACATGATAGCCCTTTAAAGACTAGAAGAAAACTATCATTTCTTCCTTGGGCCTTCTGTTCTCCAGAATAATCATCTCCAATTTCTTCAACAAATCTTCATATGATATGGACCTTTTAACTCCCTAGAGGTCCTTCTTTGCTCTCACACCGATATGTCAATATCCCTCCTAAATGTTGGTGCCTAGAACTGAACATAATACTTCTATATGGGCACAGTGACAGTTTGACAAACCATCACTAAACAAGTTGTATATGCAAACGATATGTATGCACGTGTGCACACACACACACACATACATACACAAATGCAGTGAATTCAACAACAAAAGTTCTATAGCCACTACCATGTAAACCATATCAATTAGAGCAGCTGTGATTGGGGCAGGATGGATAGGGAAAGTACATTGACTGTTTAATGCCAACCTTATTCGCAGAGGCCTGAAGTGACAGAAAAAGTGGAAGGTCTACCCAGTTTAAAAGAGGCCTCTTCTAAACATGGAAGAAAAAGATTGAGAGAATTGTATCCAATTCATAGACCCAGTGCATTCTTCCTCTCTTGTTACCAGAGCAAAACCTCAAGACAGACAGATAGATAGATATAGATAGGTAGGTAGGTAGGTAGGTAGATAAAAAGAATACCCCCAAAGCACATACCATTAACACACACTTGCTGACATGAAAGGGAAGATATATAAATTAAATGAGTATACCTGGAAAATGTTGGGAATTAAGGGACAGAGATAGAGATTACCTGGAAGAGACCTTGAAGTCATATGTAATTTGCCTATAGAGCCTCCATCACCTCAAGTGTGACCAGTGAATGTGCTCCGAGTTACAGTATTAAATCAATGGACTAGACACTGGTCTCCCTTGGCTGTTACAAGGAGTGAAAATTTCTACATGAATACATTTGACTGCTCCTAACTGGGAAGGGATTGGAGGAAATTGAACTTTTGACTTTTGGCAAAGGTGGTTGATATCTAATCTAAAGAGGATAATTAATGGGGACAGAAAAATGATCCCACTAGGTGTACTGATGTTATTTATTATTTTTTTCCTATTACAAAGTAATATTTATTTCAATGGTATAACAAAAACAAACATGCAGTCATTTTCCCCAGCACTTCAAGAGCAGAATCCACCCCCTCCTGCTACTCCCTTAGTCTCTGTGGAGAGGATGAAGATTAAGCTTGCCATTTAGTTCAATTGTTGTATAGTATTGGAATGACGAAGTTCCAAGTCCAAAGTGCACCCTGAGCATCTCATGACTCTGGCCTCTCAGGGTATCCCTGCTGGGCTGGTTTCACTATCTAGTCTGTAAGCCAGGACTCCAAAGTTCTCATGACCCAAGCTGCCAGGCTAGGGATTCCACTTCCTTCACCAGAACTGTAAAGGACAAAAGAAAGAAGACTAAAACCTGAAGCCCATTTCTTGGGACCACAGGGCCTAAGGGAGGGGAAAGGAGACCCTCTAGGTCTTCCCCAGTTTACTCTGTGGTATCCTTGCTAAAGATGAATCAGATTATCACCCCTGGATGTTGCTGGAAAGAGAGTATTTTTTCATTTGTAAAACTCTGATTAAAGTTTTTATATAATACATCCTTGTGTTCAAAGTGAATCAATGAAATTCATAGCCAGTAATTTAACAAAGGATGGTAGGATGGGAGCTGAGCCATTATCTGAATAGGTAGTCCACATAACAACCACTAGACCAATAATATCAGAACAATACCACCTCCTTTCAGTTAAGCCCTCAACAACCAGGGCATAGGGTTACTGTGGGGAAGATATTTTTTTCAAAACAAAGTCCTATAAACATGAGTTCTCATGAGCAAATTTTAATCACTACTCAAATGTTAAATGATGTTCTAATTTACAAGGAACTAGAAAAATGAATAAAGAAAGTCAACCTGCTGGGGCAGCTAGGTGACTCAGTGGATAGAGCACCAGCCCTGGAGTCAGGAGGACCTGAGTTCAAATCCGGCCTCAGACACATAACACTCACTAGCTGTGTGACTCTGGGCAAGTCACTTAACCCCAATTGCCTCACCCAAAAAATGTGTAAAGGAAAGTAATTACAAAAAAAAAAAGAAAAGAAAGTCAACCTGTCCTTTGAAAGACTGGCAGACAAGCTATAGAATCAATATTGGCAGAAGCCAGGAGGTTGGGGTCTCTTCACACAATTCGGCCTACAAATGGAGTAGGGGAGGAGGGCTACTAGAATCAGAGTCACATAATGCCAGTAATGTGTCAGTGGTTGGACTTGAAAGCATCTCATTGACTCCAAGGGCAGTCCTCTATCTGCTTCACTATATTGTCTCATTATTATTAAGCCACTAAAATCCTACAGTACCTCTCCCCTACCAATGCTTCATTGTGGTGTGCAGGTAATCCTGGATTCTTGAAGGCTTTGTCAGCAAAGCTTAGTACACATTCAACAAAAATAATTTGTGTGTGTGTGTGTGTGTGTCTGTGTGTATAATATACACATGTATACATACATATATACACACATGTATTATGTGTGTATATATAGATGAATGGATGGATAGATGGATGGATGGATGGATGGATGGATGGATGGATGGATATATGGATGGATGGATATTGCTTACCATATGCCAGGTACTGTGCTAAGTGCTTTACAATTGTTATCTCATGCGATCCTCACAACAACCCAAGGAGGTAGGTGCCATCACTATCCCTATTTTATAAATAAGTGAACTGAGGCAAAGGTTAAGTGGCTTGCCCAGGATCACACAGCTAGTCCCTGTCTGAGGCTGGATTTGGACTTGGGTCTTCCTGACTCCAGGTCTGGCACTGTGCCACCTAGCTGACCCAACTAGCTGATTTTCGAGTGGCTCATTGCTTGTTGACTGGAGGATGTCTAATGTCTTAGACACAGAAACTCTCAGAGATCCTCCACAAAGTTATAAAGGGGATTGTGTGTCAGCAGCGGGAGAAGGGCACACTCACTAATGAAATTATAGGTACTTAAGATTCTGAAGTATCACTATTCCTGTTAATTTAGCTGAAGGGGAATACTCAGAAGAGAATGAAGAGAACGATTACAGGGAGCTATGGAAGCACCTCTAACAACACAGGTCAGTTGCTGACATCAGAGTATTGCCAGAATCAGTCAGACTATACCTGCCATACAGTAGAGATTAGACAGCTCATTTTAGCCAACAGTTTCACATAGTCCCTGGAACAAGCAAGTAGAGAAGGGAAAAATGATACGGCTTCCAAAGAGGGATTCTCAGTCAGATACTGGGCACACTGTATCGATAAGAAGCATTACCTGCCACAAGTCTCCCTGTGGACAAGCACTACTTAGGTTTTGCCTTTGTATGCCCAGGCCCTAGCACAGTACTGGGCCACAAAGTGAGCACTTAATAAAGATGTATTGATTTGAAATCATAGAATAGCAGAGCTGGAAGGGACCTTAGAGACCAGGTAGTCCAACTCCTTAATTTTCAGAGCAGCAAAGCAATGCCTAAGACAGGGAAGTGACTGGTTCAATGACAGTCACAAAGGTAATAAGTGGACAAGGTGGGATTTGACAACAGGCCCTCCGATTCCAAGTCCAACATTCTTGCCTCTATAATATGCAATTTTATTCCTTATTAAGCATGAGAATAATTAATGAAGGATAAGAAATTGCCACAAAACTCAAGGATAAAGTTACTTTTCTAAAACAAACCAAAAACATAAAATCAGTTCAGAGTACCTAAAAGAGATAATGTTTTAATTTTAACAGCTCATTAAGAGTGTTTGTTCCATTCCTCTCACTTTGGTCATTGATAACGTGAAATTTGATTAAAGCGACAAAATGGAAAGGTGTCATTTTTATCATCCATATTTAAGTTAACAGGCAATGCCTATGACCCCGAGGGGACACATGCTCTCTGTGTGATGCATAAAAAAATCACTGAAGTTTAATGAGCTGATGCTAATTGTACAACAATGGATTTGTATCCCTGGGAGACAAAACTGATTTGTTGGTCATTAGTTCTAATCCTAGAGACCCAAGGGAGGGAAAATGCTACCCTAAGGACTGAGACCTACTAGTGTAATGTGATTAGATAAGCACTGACTTCTGACAAGAAATATCAGGAAATAAGAGACTAAAAGGACTTAGAGGCAGGAAATGCCCATCAATAGTGTGACCAAACTGTAAAACCAGAGGTCTGAAGAACTCGCAGCCAATTCCCAAGGTTAACTTTTCTGCATGAATGTGTGCATCTGTGTGTGTGTTTGTGTGTGTGTGTGTGTGTTTAATAAGGAATCTCAGTAACTGAATAACTGAACATTCGTTCAGACCCATGAATAGGTGATAATACAAACAGGGTAAGGCTGTTCTAAGTTAATGTATATAAGATACATCATTAACCTTAAAGTACTATACAAATGCCAACTCATTACTATTAATGATAATTTCATAACAAATAAAAATATATAAAAGAATAGCTAAGGGTGATGAGTTTTAAGATACCTGAGAAAAAAATGATATCCAAGCCCTTTATTTATAAACCATTTTCATTCAGTTACTGTGCTAATTACAAATTAATCTTATCTATTCATTAGAAATCTACTGAAAGACCTGATACTTAGCCATACTATTATCCAAGGCCAATTAATACTGATTGATTGAGTATACTTGGATAATAGTAGCTAGGTGGCACAGTGGATAAAACATTGGGCTGGGAATCTGTAAGATCTGAGTTCAAATCCACCCTCAGACACTTACTAGCTGTGTGGCCCTGGGCAAGTCACTTAACTTCTGTTTGCCCATTTCCTCATCTGTAAAATGGGAGTAATTATAGCACCTACTTCACAGGGTTGTTGTAAGGATCAAATGAGATAATAATTATAAAGTGCTTGACACAGTCCCTGACACACAGTAAGTGCTATAGAAATGTCAACCATTATTATCATTATTATGTACTGGAAGGCTTTCATGCATTGTACTCCCACATCAATTTTTTCTGGCTAGGTCTCCAATTCTCTAGTACATGCAAACTTCAAGAAATCTCTAGTATTTATCTAGACTGGCAAAAAATACTTACTATAGTTTCTCCTTGGATTTCTTGACCATTTTCATTTTTTTATCCTTTCAGGAGTAATTATAAAATAATTGGACTTCTGTGCGGTCTTTCATTCAGTCATTTTGAGAAGAGTCTAGACCCAGAAATTTTCAAGTCCTCTATCTGTTTTCTCATCAAAAAGAGAGATAATGGGGCAGCTAGGTGGCACAGTGAATAGAGCACTGGCCCTTGAGTCAGGAGGACCTGAGTTCAAATGTGGCATCAGACACTCGATATTTACTAGCTGTGTGACCCTGGGCAAGTCACTTAACCCCATTGCCTAGCCAAAAAAAGGGGAAGAGGATAATGATAGCATCACCTCACAGCAGTGTTATAAGAATTAAATGAATAATATATTTAAAAGGTTTGCAAATCTTAGAGTACTACAGAAATGCTGGATACTATTATTATTGGATGCTCTAGCTTTGGGGATAATTGTGATAATTTCTTCTTGATTAATAATAACCTTTCGATTAATAGTCTGTTTGGGCTCCTTCACCCAAAGGAGGGAAGAGAAGCATGTAGTTATCAATAGAAAGAAGGAGTGACAAATCAATGAGTGTAGCACCTGACAGAAAAAGAATTCTGCCAACTTTCAAGTTTATCATTTTCTGACCTACTTGTGATTGACAGATCCAGCTGTGCTGTACATGGGTCCCCTTATCTGATCTGAGTATGAAACTCTGTAGCCACTAACATTTGTGGGTCATACAGAATGTCTGTATTACTCTGAATAGAAATGATTTCCTGGGAACAATTATATGTGTATCATCACTTTTCAGAGCTATACTAACATTGAAACCTACAAGTATAATAATAATAATAGCTAGCCTTTCTGTTAAGGTTTGGAAAACATTGTACATATATTTCATGTCTTATCACCTCCTTGTATGAAAGTTTTCCACAGGTAATTTGAATATTAACAATACACCCTGTAGTTCTAGAGTATGACTACATCTCTGTTCCTTGAAGTACCAGGCTCTCTTTTCCTTTCATGATTATAATCCTTAATTGGAGAGCACCATATAGATTACAGAGATATTTGCTGAGACCAATCATATTTTTTTCTATTGCACCTCTTTAGTAGACCCAACTTTTTCCCTTGATTTATGCAGGGGAAATCTAAGAACCTTCAAATCAACCCAGGACCACTTAACATAATAGAAAGAGTATCTCCAGAGCAACTTTCTATTCACTAACTTTGGTTTTCCACCCTGGTTCACTTTCATAATTCATTTTAATTACTACATCAAAGTAAGCATCTATAAGAGAACCTGGAAAAGTCAGTTTTCTGGAAGTAAGGTGAATGACATTGGAAATTGATCAAGTGGTAGCACATGGTAAAACAGAAAAAGATAACATTTGATTCTCTGTCACATTTCTTTCTTCCTGATTTAGATTGTGGCCTACCCATTTGGAGCATGGTGAGATGATCTGGAACACTTTGGGGGAAAATATGTAAATATCATCTGAAAGAAGATAAAATAATGAATGAGAACAGCATTGGAAGCACCAGCAAATTGATAGTGCAATTTACAAACAATTTCAAAATTAGTGAAAGAAATAAAGTAGATGTAATGTGACTTCTTGTAGCTGGCATTTGTAAAACATCTGACATGGTATCTCCTGACATTTTTCTGGGAAATTACAAATTGAGTTGAATATGAGCACTATCAAACAGACTGAAAATTGGATTGAAGACTCTAGGCAAAAATAGATAAAGAAAGGCAGTATATCTACATGGGGAAGAAAGAAGAACACAAATGGACCTTAAAAGGTCAGAAATATACACAAAACATACCAAATAATGTTTGGCTTAGATAAGCTTTTCTTGTATTTTAGAGAGCACATGCTTATTAACTACTGTGTGTACACAGAATTGTGTCAGTTGAAGAAAGAAAGAAGGAAGGAAGGAAAGAAGGAAGGAAGGAAGAAAGGAAGGAAGGAAAGAAGGATGGAAGGAAGGAAGAGAGAAAGGGAAAGGGAGGGAAAGGGAGGGAGAAAGGGAGGGAGGGAGGAAGGAAGGAAGCAAGCTCTGCTTCTTCCCCCACAAGAGTGGACAGTCTAGTTGGGAAGCCATAGCTCATGAAATAGCCAGGAATTTATCCAATCCATAACTGATTATTTTGTCCCTACAATGTGCTCAATATTGTACTAAACATTGTAGGCTGCACAGAATAATACTATTCAAATGAATCTGTGATCTCATCTATTTGAAATTTCCCTACAACAATGCAGATTATAATCCATGCCTGCCTGCCCATTTTGTGTGACTTTGGTCTGTGTTCTCCCAAATGCTCACTCCCCCAGAAGAGGTCCAGTGAACATGCTGTAAGTCTTCCTTGATTTTTCCCAACATGGAAAGGGTACTAGTTGGACACTTAGAGGGCCAATCTGAGAAGCTAATAACAAGGTTGTCCACAAGGAGACACATGTTTTTGTTCTCATTTTTTTACAGCAACACCTACTAAGATTCTGTCCTATTTTATTGAGAGGCAGTGAATTCCTTTACTGGGGGGAATACCCACACTGTTAAAATTACAGAGCCTAGATTTATATTAAGTATTCTCTTTCTCAAAAGAAATTTCTAAGTTCTCTCGTTCCTAATACATGAAGTCTAAAGTCTTCTGACCAGCTTTCAAGGTCATAAAATGACATAACCCAATTCCATTGTTTCAAGTTTATACACTAATTCTACCCTTTCCAATATCTGGTTCATAAAAAAGATCTTAATAAGTGCTTGTTGATTGATTGACTGGTTGATTCCACACCCAATGCCCTATTCAACCTAATGTCACTGAATCCACATACTTGCTACTCTCATCCTCTTCTATGTGATAGAATTCCTGTTTTTGTCTTTACATTTGCCTGCGGATGACACTTTATATAAAATGTCTTACTCCTTTCACTGTTTCAAATGCATTTGTGTTGAGTTTAAGGTTGCAATATTTTCTCCCATCCTTCCCTTATCCTGCTGCCCATTTAAATCATAACCACTCCAATGAAATCAATAGACAAGGAAGCTCTTCATGACTGCTCTAGTCCTCAAGTCAAGTCAACAAACATTTATTAAGTGCTTACTATGTGCCAAACATTGTGTTAAGCACTGGGGATACAAATAAAAGTAAAAAGAAAGACAGACCTTGTCTTCAAGGAGCTTATAAACAGGAAATGGTATAATATTATTGTGCTAAAAAAATAATGAATATGATGAATACAGAAAATTATGGGAAAACTAACATAACCAAACCAATGCAGAGTGAAATAAGCCAAGTACACACACACACACAATACTATAACAATGTAAATGGAAAGAACTACCCGTGAAACAATTCAATGTGAATTTTATAATCATGAATCCAAAGAAGAGGTTTGAGAAGATACCTCTTTCCACACCTTTGCAAAGGTAGGAGGTCTACAGGTATAAAACATTATGTATGTATGTATGTATGTATATGTATATATATATGAATTTTTAGATGTATGCATTGGTTTTTAATCAACAAGAATTTATTAAATAATTATTATGAATCAGGAACTGGAATGGGAAGAAATGGGAAATAAACTTGGAAAGGTGGGGCTGGGTCATGTAATAGAGGATCTTTCAAACTGGGCAGAGTCATATAGACTTGAAGTATCAGGAAACATGGAATCTGTATATTTCTTTTGATAAAATGAGTACTTCAATAGAGACCTGAGGTTTGTAAATTCATCAGTGTTTCATCATTTTTAAAATTTTAAGTTTTTCAATTTATTTCCAATTCCAGTCTCTCCCTCTCCCATATCTACCTCCCCTAAAGAGAAGGTAAGAAATGCAAAACATTGCAAATATGAGGTTATACAAAACAAATTTCCACATTTGCCATGTCCTCCCCACCCCAAAAAAAGGAAAAAGTAAAAAAAAATAAAAATGCTTCCATTTGTACTTTGAGTCTATCAGTTCTCTGGAAGTGTGTAGTATTTTTCATTGACCCTTGAAATTGTTCTGGGTCATTGTGTTGATCAGAGTTAGTAAGTCTTGCATAGTTCATTATCTTTATAATATTATTGTTACTGTATTATGTTCTTGGTTCTGCTCATTTCACTTTGCATCAGTTCATACAGGTCTTCCCAGGTTTTGCTGAAATCATTCACCTCATCATTTCTTACAGCACAACAGTATTCCATCACATTCATATGCCAAAACTTGTTCAACCATTCCCCAATTGATGGAACTCCCCTTAGTTTCTAATTCTTTGCCACCACAAAAAGAGCTGCTATAAATACTTCTGTACATGTGTATCTTTTTCATTTTTCTTGGATTTCCTTGTGTTACATGCATTATGGCAGTATTTCTGGTGAAAGAGTAGACATGATTAATAACTTTGAAAGCATAGTACAAAATTGCTTTCCAGAATGATTGGACTAGTTCACAGCTCTAACAACAGTGCATTAGTGTACCTATTTCCTCACATCCCCTCCAGCATTTGTTATTTTCCTTTTCTGTCATATTAACCAATCTGGCTAATATGAAATGGTACCTCAGAGTTTTTTCATTTGCATTTCTCTAATTATTAGTGATTTACATGACTTGATAGTTTTGATTTCTTCCTCTGAAAACTGCCTGTTCATATGCCTTAACCAATTATTAATTATGGAATGACTCCTGTTCTTATAAATTTGGCTCACTTCCCTATGTATTTGAGAAATGAGGCCTCTATCAAAGAAATTTCCTGCAGTTTCCTGCTTTTTCTTCTAATTTTAGCTGCATTGGTTTTGTTTATGAAAAAAAACTTTTTAATTTTATATAATCAAATTTTTTTTCTTTTTACCTCTCATGAACTTCTTTGTCTTATTTGGTCATGAACTTTTCCCTTATCCATATATCTGACAGGTAATTTCTTTTATGCTCTCCTTATAATATCATCCTTTATGACTAAGTGGTATACCCATTTTGAGCTTATCTTAGTATATGGGGGAAGGTGTTGGTCTATGCCTAGTTTCTGCCAGGCTACTTTCCAGTTTCCCCATCAATTTTTGTCAGTATTGGATTCTTGCCCCATAGCTAGGATCTTTGGGTTTATCAAACACTGGGTTACTGTGCTCATTCACTTCTATATATTGTACACATAATCTGTTCCATTGATCTACCACTCTATTCTTATCCAGTACTAAATTGTTTTGATGATTACAGCTTTGTGTTATAGTTTGAGATCTGGTACTGCTAGGCTCCCTTACTTCTCATTTTTTATTGATTTCATTGATATTCTTGGTCTTTGATTTCTTCAGATGAATTTTGTTATGATCTTTTGTAGCTTGATAAAGTAATCCTTTGGTAATTTGGTTAGTATGGCATTGAATAAGTAAATTAATTTAGACAGCATTGTCATTTTTATTATATTGGTTTGGTCTACCCATATAGTACCTTTGTATGTCTTGGCAAGTAGATTTTCTGATTCCATTTTATAAGGGATTTCCCTTTCTATATCTTCCTTCTAGGTTTTGTTGGTAATATATAGAAATGCTGATGATTTCTTTGGGTTTAATTTATATTCTACAACTTTGCTGAAGTTGTTAATTATTTCAAATCAGCATTTCTTCTATAGCACATTAGATAATCTTATTAGGTGCTACTGTTAAAAAGAATACATCTCCCTGTGGCCAACTTGATGATGAGCCTCTCTGAATTTAGCTAGACTGGTCCACAAATAACAGGTATATCAGGCCTATACTTGAAGTTTTTTCCTCTCTGGTAAGATCATCCAGAGATTTGATCCCACCAGCTTAGCTTTCAAGAAAGAGACCATTTCTATACTACATTGAGATATAAAATTAGGATTTTAGGGAAAGGGAATAACATGTTGAAAGCAAATTAAAGAAAAAAACTGGACCTCTAATTTCATCTGTGTGGCAAGCTTCATGTGAGGAGCTATTTTTTCAATACGAATTAGCACCTTCTCTGTAAATTATAGCTTTGTAGAGTTGCCTAGGACACTGAAAAGTCAATGGATTCACCTATGGCCAGATGGTATGTCTTCCCCTTTAAAGGATTTTTTCCATTGATTCTGTATTTATCTTGTATGTACCAAGACCCAAAACTTGAACCCAGTTCTTTGTGACTCAAAGGCCAGATTTCTCTATACTATGCCAGGATGCCTCATGAGTAAGATTAGCTTCATAGAAATAATAACTACAAAGCAATAAGAAACAATGCCATCTATTAATGCAACATAAACCATATCCACAAGTGAAGAAGAAACATGGAGTATTAGGGCATTCATGTGGCAGAAATCCTGAAGATACAGAAACTACCGTGATAAAGAAGTGGAAGTTGTCTAAATGGCTTCATATCGGTGCACCTGCTTCTCTCTCCAGTCTTCTTTTATATTATTCCCTTCCATTTTATCTAGGATCAAGCTATACTGTCCTACTTGTAGTTTTTCATACATAACATTCTGTCTACTATCCACCTGCCTCTGCCCTTGGCATTCCTTACATGTGAAAAGTTCTCCTTCCTAATTTCTACCTCTGAGAATCCCTGGCTTCCTTTAAGACTCAAATTAAGCACGACCTCCAAAGGAGGCTTTTCCAAATCTTACCAACAGGAAGTGCTTTCCACTAAGCATATTTTCAAACTATCTTATGTGCAGCTATAATGTACCAATATGTAGCATAGGGGTATTCAGGGAAGATTAGTACCTCTGCTATGAGGGCTGTCAAGCCCTTTTCGAGGCTGCTTTCCACCTTTGGTGTCTACCTGATTCACCCAACTCTCACCTGTGGTTTCAAGAAGCTGTACTATGCACAGAGGCCACAACCTAGAAAATCATTTTGGCAAATGGGCTAAACCAGGTTGAGGGTAACCAAGGGGTCTCAAACCCAATGATGAGTTGGGGGGGGGCTACCCCCAGCATGGGAAGGCTTCCTCCAGTGGAATGGAGGAATGAGAACAATTTGTTCTGATGGCCATGAAGACAACTGAAGCAGGCACTGTGAAGTGCTTAGAGCTTGGTCAGACATTGTAGATCCCAAGGTCATCCACTGTATCACAAGCCATCACCAGCTGTCTTGGCTTTTGTCTTGCCACTGGACTTTAATGACTCTGGAAGATAGAGTGAGGCTGATGACTATGTTTTTGCACAACTCTGCCTCACTTAAACCCAATTTATACACAAGTCAAAAGCTTTCACTCAGACCATTTATCATTTTTTCCCTGTACCAATATACAAATATCCTGCCTCCCCCATGAGAATGCAAGCTCCTTAATAACGGAGATTGATTTTGTTTTTTCTTTGTCATTCCAGTGCTTAGTGCAGCACTTGACATAAAGTAAGCTCTTATTAAATGCTTGTTTATTGGTTAATTTATTGGACATGAATCCTGAGCCACTGACAATGATCTTTAAAATAACACAGAGGACAGGAGAAATATTCCAGGAATAAAGAAAGGCAAATGTTTTCCCTATTTTCTCAAGGCAGCTACCTTCTAAGGCTGTTTTAAGGGTCAAATGACATGTTTGTAAAGTGCTCAGCACAATTCCTGGTACATAGTAGATGCTTAATAAATGCTTATTTTCTTTGATCTTCCTTCTATTTTCCATAAAAATAAAAGACTACAGTCTGTAAATTATAGACTTTGGCTTGACTCCTGGCAAAATTCTAAAGCACATTATTAAAGAGATAGTTAGTGAATGCTTAGAGAAGGAAGAAGTCATCAATAAGAACCAGCATGTCTTTAGCAATCAATAAACATTTATTAAAAGTCTACTAAGTGCCAGACACTGGATAGACAAAGACACATGAAAACATCCTTGCCTTCAAGGAACTTACATTAAGGAGAAACAATATGTACAAATATCATATACACAATATAAATACAAGGTAATTTGAAGGACCTGGTGAATAACTTAGTAACTGGTAGAAGAAAAGAGGCTTTGTGTTGGAGGTGTCATTTGAGCTGAACCTTGAAAGAAACCAGGGATTCTAAAAGTCATAGGCAAGGTAAGAATATATCCCAGAAAGGGGGTAAGCCTCTGCAAAGACATGGAGATACCATATGGAACTTCATGTAGGAGAAATAGAAAAGAGACAAATTTGGAAGGAATTAAGCACATGGGAAGTACAGTGATACATAATGACTAAAAGGTAGGTCAAAGATAGGTTGTGAAAAGGCTTTAAAGCTGAAACAGAGAAGTTTGTATCTGATCCTCTAATGGGGAGTTACTGGAATTTACTGAACTGAGGAGTGACATGTATACACTTAGGATTTAGGAATATCATGTTGAAAGACATGTGGAGGATGGGATGGAGACTAATTAGAAAGCTACTGTGACCTGAACAAGTGATACAGACCTGAACTAGAGTAGTGGCTATATGGATGAAGAGAAGGGAATGAGAGAGGGAAGGGAAGAGACAGAGACAGACAGAGAGACAGAGACAAAAACAGAAACAGAGAGACAGACAAGAGAAATAGATATTGGGAAGGTAGAATTGAAAAGATTGGACAACTGATTGTGTATGTGGGGTAAGAGATTGACTGGAAGGCTGGTAGTGCCCTTGATAGAAATAAGAAACTCTAAGAGGGGAAGATTTTGGACGTAAGATAGTAAGTTATGCTTTGGACACATTGAATTTGAGAAGTCAATAGAAAATCTAGTTTTATATACCCAAACTGACTTTCATTATGCAAGCCTGGTTTTCAGGAAAGAGGCAAATCAGAATAATGAATCTGAGAGTCATCTGCAAAGGAATGGTAATTGAATCCCTGAAAGTTATTGAGGTAGGGTAGTATGTAGAAAGGACAGAGAAGAAGGCCAAGACAGAGCCTTAAGGTATACTCATAGTTAGGGGTATGATATAGATGATGATCCCACAATGGTGACTGAGAAAGTGCAGTCAGACAGGTAAGAATCAAGCCAAGAAAGAATGGTGCCACCCTGAGAAGAGAAAAGAAAGTGTTAAGGAAACAGTGTTAATATTGTCAAATGATGCTGAGAGGTCAAAAAGGATGAATACTGAAAAAAGAACAGGATATGGTAGACTAACCTTTTTCTCATTTTCTGATAAAAGTGCTAATCTGAAAATAAGGGAATGTTGTAGATGCAGTTTAAACTAGATTTTAGTAAAACATTTGACAAAATCTTTCATGCTACTCCTGTGGGAGAAATGGAGATAGGAGCCTTAGACAAGTAGTTAGATGATTTGGAACCTGTTGATTGGCTAGAATCAAACTACATTAATGGTGTGATATCAACCTAGAAGTTTTCTAGTGAAGTGCAAGATGAATGAAAAGCCTGAGAGACAGAGTTTCTGGGTAATTAATAATCAATGTATCAATTAGGCTAGCAAATGATCAATAAATTCATGAGCAGTGGTCTCTCTCAGTAACCAAAGACAAAGATCATGGGGATCATCAAATGCTTAAATACCTTTGGAAAAGTGGGTGCCCCTGACAGGCAGAGATCAACCCTGATTGTGAACAATTAATGAGGGTGTAGACAAGGAGGTGGGGTGAAAGCCTTCAGCTCCTCCTGCTGAAAAACCTAGATGTCAATACTAATAATTGGTTATTAATAAAATTTTTAAAAATCACTTCTCTCAGTGTCTCAAGGATTTTTACTTGACCTGATGCTTATTAATATTTTCATCAAGTCAATAAGTATTTACTATGTGCCTACTATGTGTTAGGCATTGTAATAAGTGCTGGGAATACAAGTCAAAACAAAACAAAAATAGTCCCTGCTCCCAAGGAGTTCACAATCGAATTGGGGAAACAACATGTAATGTGCAAATAAGATATATACAGCATAAATTTGAAATAATCACAGAGGGAAGGCACTAGTATTGAAGAGGAGCAGGAATGGCTTCTTATAGAAAGTGGATTTTTAATTGAGACTTGAAGGAGGCCAGGGAAGCCAAGAGGAAGAGACAAAGTGCTCCACAACTCTAGGGATGCCAGTGAAAATTCAAGTCAAGAAAGAGTGGTTTGTGTGAGGAACATCAAGGTGGCCAGGGTAACTGGATCATAAAGTGTAGAGGGGAACAAAGTGTAAGAAGACTGGAAAGATAGGACAGGCAGGTTATAAAGGTCTTTAAAAGCTGAATAGAGGATTTTATATTTATAGTTTATCAAACATTTGGACAAAGGTATAAATACTATACTTATCACAGCCACAGATGACACAAAGTTAGGACCCTAAAAAGATGACAAAAGCTGGAAACAAAAAGATGTCGACTGGGTAGAATCCTAGGCCAAGACTAATAATATGAAATTTAGTAGAGATAAATGCAAAGTATTACTCTTAGATTCAAAAATTCAGTTTCACAACTACAAGATGTGGAAGTCCTGGCTAGGTTACATTAAAAGAAGCACAGATTCTAGGACTAAGGATGAAATAGCCCCATTCCATTCTGCCCTGGTCAGAAACCATATACAGTACTAGGTTAAGTTCTGGGAACTACATTTTAGGAAGGACACCGATAAGCTAGAGTATCCAAAGGAAGGCAACCAACAGGATGAATCACTTTAGCTACATGAGGATGGGTTGAAGGAACTGACCATGTGTAGTCTGGAGAAGAAAAGACTCAGATGAAATAGTTTTCAAGTGTTTATATGTCTCTCATGTGGAAAAAGGATTAGACATTCTGTTTGGCTCCAGGGAAAACAATAAATGGAAGTTGGAGAGAGGCTAATTTAGCTAATGGAATTGGCTGCTTTGGAATGGAAGGCCTCAGGAAAAGGCTGGATGACCATTTATCAGTTGTAATCAGTTGCAGAGGAATTCTCTTAAAATGTGGGCTGATCCACCTGGCTACTGGGTCCCTTCCAACCTTCCAACTCTGAGATTTTGAAATTCTTTGATTTTTTTAAAATTAATACCTTATTAGTCATTCCATCCACCAGCTTTCTTTCTTTCTTTGTCCATTTATCTCTATCCATTCTTTCATATATATGTATGGGTACATACATATATACATATACGTACATATACATACATACATGTATGTATGTATGTAAGCATATATACATACATAGACAGACAGACAGAAAGAGACAGAGATAGAGACAGCAGCTAGGTAGTGCAATGAATACAGTGCTGGCCTGGAGTCAGGAAGACTCATCTTCATGAGTTCAAATCTGGCCTTAGACACTGAGTAATTGTGTGACCCTGTTCAAGTTACTTAACCTATTTGCTTCAGTTTCCTCATCTGTAAAAATGAGCTGGAGAAGGAAGTAGCAAGCTACTCCACTATCTTTGCCAAGAAAATCACAAATGAGGTCACAAAGAGTAGTATATGACTGAAATGACTGAACAACAACATAATGGTATGGAATTTGTTCTCCTTTCTTTGCTTCATATTATTTCATTAAAATCTTTCTAGTTTTGTTTACATGACTCATATTTATCAAATTTAATCACATTCTAGTAATTAAATGGACAGTGTGATGTAGTGGCAAGCACTTTGGATTGGAATTAGAGTAGACCTCTGTACCTAATATGTTCTGACTTCCACACATGACTATCAATGAGTCATAATCTCTCTGAGTCTAAATTCTTTCATCAATAAAATGTGAATCATAATCCTCTTAAAACTGTCACAAAGAATTGTGAGATTCAATAAGCTTAAGTATGTAGTGTTTTGCACATCTTAAAGTGCTACATAAATGTGATTTGGTATTTGTGATCCCGTGAATCTGACTTGACTGGTTTGGGCCTATACCTCTCAGATGCATGCAGACTTAAGTGACCTCCAGACTAGTAATTGTCCTCACCCTCACCAATCCCCACAACCATTTTTACACTAGCACAGACTTAAGAGTCCTGGTTCCCTTCCCATAATTATTCTTTCCTTCTTAGAAAACTCAGAGTATCATTTCTATTTCAGTGGTCTTGCCCCACTGCCACAAATCCCTGGTGATGGAGTAGTCTCCTATTAGAGCCACACAAGCTCTTTGCCTAAAACTCTATATAACTTTGAGCCCAAAGCCTATGATTAGAGTTTGTAACACTCTGCACTTCAAAGTCATCAGCCTGAAGCTATTTTACATCTGTTCTCCTCCAATAATTTCTATTCCTATGTGGCAATTGCTCTTCTGGAACAGCTCCCTCCCTTTTTTCACATTGCATTATTCATTTATGTTAATAAATGACAATTAACTCAGTCATTCCACAATTATTGAACATTTAGTTTGTTTCAAATTATTTTTTTGTAATTGGAAATAATATTGCCATAAATATCTTTGAAAAAACATTCTCAGGATGTACTCCCAACAATAGAATTATTGTGTCAAGGAGTCTAATTATGGGCATAACTTTTTCAGGGTCCTGATAGAGTGATTTTCAAAATGATTCCACCGATTTCAAATTCCAACAACTCACAAATACACTTTGTAAGCTAGATGAAAGCAAGCATTGTTTTATTTTTTTGTCTTGTAATCTCCAGCATCTATCACAGTGCCTAGCACATAGTAGGTGCTTAATAAATTCTTGTTGACTGATTTCCACAAGACCAAGTTTTGTACCATTTAATTATTTGCTTGTCAATGTTATAGGTGTGGGGAAGGTACTTCAAAATTCCTTTAATCTGCATTTTTACTATTCATTTTTTAAATATGTGTTTACTCTTCTATAAATTATCTATATTCTTTGACTATCCATTTATCCAACTGAGTGTGCCCTTGAATAATTTTAACAGTCATTCTATATACATTTAAGATTTTAAATTTTGTTTTATTTGCAATGCATCTTTTCACAATCTATTATTTTTCTTTTATATTATTTATATTGTTTTTACTATTTAAAATTGTTTTTATTTTATGTAGGCGAGCTAGCACATCTCTGTTTTCCACAATCATTTATTCTACTTGTTGAAGAGACAAAAATAAATCTCCCCCATCAAAAGTTAGATATATTATTCTTTTTTCCCATTCAACAGTTTTTTGTATTTAAGTCCATGATCTAGATGAAATTAATTGGGTTGTGTGATTCAAGATATGAACCTAAATATATTTTGTGCCATGTTGCCTCTCAGTTTTCCAAATACATTTCTTAAATAATGAGTCCTTCCCCCTGTTTTCTATAGGTTTGTCAAGTATCAAGCTTCATGTTTATTTGATTTGATGTCTAGAATTTTAATTCTGTTACAATAATGCATTTTTTTATTTTTTTCTATTTCCAGACAGTTTTGACAATAACTTTCCTTTGTGTTCATGTTTTCATGTAATAAGTTTCAAAATCTAAAGCATAATTACACCTTCATCAACTATTTTTTTCAGTGTGCCCTTTGAGAAACATCCAGGTTTAAGACTAGATTCATTATCTAGAAACTTAAAAAAATTAATGTCCAAAAAGTCCCGTAAGAAGAACATATAGGTCTATAGAGATAAATTAGCAGGGGACTAAGGCAAGGAAAAAAAGAAAGAATTTCTTTTCTTCCAATGGGAAGGAAATCATGTGTCACCATTAGGTCTGCATTTGGATATTATAATATTCCCAGGGACCACCATGTCAGAAAGGTGTATTGATATGACAGGAATTATTGTATGCTAAATTGTCAAGCAGTTTTAGCAACTCTCCCAATTATTTGCAGGTGCCATTCCAAAACACTTTTCTTCTTTCAATTGGAAAAAGATTTGTGTGCTCTGGGTCAGTTGGCATCAAATATGAACAAATAAGATGAATTATTTTGCAAAATATTGCCTGATAAATTTGATTCCAAATGATTTGGACTTTTTATTCTATAAAAATGGATCCAGATTTTTATTAGATACAACTCACATTCATTTGATAGGTAAAATTGAATTCAAGATACATCACTCCAATAGATTTAGATAAGATATTTTTTTCCACTTACTAGTACAGATATAGCACAAGGAAAGCAAGAATGATGTATGAGTGACTGCCCATAGTAATTGCCAAAAAAAATAAGTAATTTTTTAGATTTTGAATTTAACCCACAGTATATAACGTCTAGGAAAACAGTATCTTGGAAGTCTTTATTGAAAATTGAATAATCACTGTACTTTAAAATAAAAATCATCAAATTTTCTAAGGAAAGTTGATGAGACAAGAGAGATCACCTGGTCTAAAACTTTCAAAAGAAACATAAATTTAGAGTTGGCATCTATCTTAGAAGCTATCTAGTCCAATCTCTTCATTTTATGGAAAAGGAATCTAATCCACAGAAAGGTTGTCTCTTGTCCAAGGTCATAAACCTAGATCTTCTAATTCCAAATCTAGTACATCTTCCACTGTACCACTGTCAGAGAAAGTCAAGAAGATAATATTATTTCCTTCTATTAAAGAGCTTCCTGTTGATAGAGATTTCTATTTTTTTAAGTATTTTCACATTTGTTGTCTTCTTTGATTCTCAAAGATTTTTAGCTTGTTGTTTTTATTTAACAATAAATAATCTCTGCCCTCCTATGCAGGTGTTAAGTCTGCTAGCCAGGGGTGTGCTGGAGACAGCTCTAATCAGCTAAAGGAGCTATTTGTTAAATTTCCAGCACAAGCATTTATACCTCAGAAGTTGGCAATGGCTGCAAGTCATAGTTTGATTTATTGTTTTGTTGATTGTCTAGACTTAAGAAAGTACTAATAATGCTAGTTAAACTTAAAAGTATGTGTGCATACAATCTCCTTCCCTTCCCTCCAGCCTAGTTGTTAAAATATTTACTAGCACACCCCTGTATTGTTCTATAAACACTGCCTGAGCTCATCAAGAAGGCAGTAGGAGGCTCAGAGAATGAAGTCTTCACCACATTGGAGGTCTGGTGACTGTAGGATAATAATAATAATAATAAGCATTTATATAGTGCTTTGAAGTTTGCAAAGTGTTTTATATGCACTTTATACATTTATTTGAACCTCAAAACACCTTTGACCCTAGGGGACAACTATCCTAGGTCCAAGATAGTTTGACTACTTCTATGAATCCTCATTCCAAAAACTATTATTTGCAAACCCCAACTGACAGGACAATTCACAAAATTAGCTCAAAGATAAGGCGTTTCATGAAATGGTATAGTATTACTACTGTAACAAAACATCCTCCCCTCCCTGTGATATCCTAGAGTGCCATCTCCTGCTAATACACACAGAATGAATGGAAGACAGGGCACACACTAGTAGAGAGCCACACTAGGCAACTCACTTCTCTAACATTGCAGGGTCCCTATGTCTCTTTTCTTCTAGTGTTATCTCCACTATTTTCCATGTGAGTGTGGCATATCTGATAGGTCATTCCAATGGGTTCTGTGGTCCTGTTTTTTGCAATTCAACTTTCTGGACCTGCTCTATGCTGAGTGAAGCAACTCCTACTGAATGATTTCTAATGCTGTAAGGTTCCATTGTCAATGGGGAAGAGAAAGAAATCCACTTACTGTGCTCTGAAAGAGGCACAAGAAAAAAAAAGGCAAAGTGATTGCCTCTTGAGATTTTAGTTCTTCCTCCACAGCTGGTTCTCTTCTCCTCTCCCAGAGATAACTTTTTTTTCCCACTGACTGTAAAGCTAACATAGCTTGCTTTTTATATATGAGACCAAGGGGACATGATTGATCCTTCAGTCAGACAATGGCTAGCTGCCTTAAAATTCCACCAAGTTGACTGAGAAGCCCAAAGGATTAAGAAGTAAAAACATGCCTTTATATTTCCCTTACATTATCCAGCCTAGCCCATTTAAATATTTGTTGTCCCCAAATGAGATTTTGGCAATCTGTGCTTATTCCAGATTTGGAATAGCTCTCTGGTGATTGAAGAAACCTTATATGCTGTCCTTAAATTGCCTCTCCGTAGTGTCTTGTAGCAAGAAGTCTCAGTAAAGTTCAAGTAGCACAGTTCTTAAACAAGATTATAATTAGCAGCCTTTTGCAAGGGCTCAGACTTGTCATAGCTGGTGTCAAAGATTACATCAACTCCCATATATATGACTGTAAGTCAACAAACAAATTCCTTTTTATATAATTCTCATAGGCCACCATTTCTCTCAATATACATAAAAGTCTGCCCCAACTCAAAGACAATAAAGAAAATAAAAAGAGGAAAAATGAGTCTGCTAATTCAGAGAAGTTTGGTCCCAAATGAATCAATCAGCCAATATTGATTAAGTACTAAATATTGCTAGGTACTATACTAAGTGCCAGCACATAAAGAGAAAATAAAATCTAGCTCTACACTTAAGAAGTTTACAATCTAATGGAAGAGACAACACATAAAAATATGGGATTCAAGATTCATACAAAATGGACTTAAAAAGAAATCTTGCTGAGGAAAGCATTAGCAGCTGGCTGAATGGGGAAAGTCCTCTTTTTAACACAAATGATATATTTTTTCCAATTTTTTTAAACATTTTTATTTAAAATTTTGAGTTCCAAACTCTACTGTTCCCTCTCTCCCTCCTATTCCCCCTCCCTGAGACAGCGAGCAATCAAATATAAGTTATACATGTACAATTATGCAAAACGTTTCCATATTAGTCACTTTGTACAGGAAGATTCGAATTAAAAAATTGAAAGAAAATGAAAAAAACATGCTTCAGTCTGTATTCAATCAATATCAGTTCTTTCTTTGGAAGCAGATAGTATACTTCATCATTAGTCCTTTGGGATTGTCTTGGATCATTGTATTGCTGAGAATAGTTAGATCATTCACAATTCTTCATGAAACAAAATCGCTGTTACTGTGTACAACGTTTTCCTGGTTCTGTTCACCTCACTATGCATTAGTTCATGTAAGTCTTTCCAGGTTTTTCTGAAATTATCTTGTTTGTCATTTCTTATAGCACAATAATATTCCATTATAATCACATACTACAGTTTGTTTAGCTATTCCTCAATTTAAATTGATAGGACTCTTTCTTCATCTATTTTTCCAAATAGTTTATAGAGTATTGGGATTAATTGTTCTCTAAATGTTTGGTAGAATTTGCTTGGAATCCATCTGGTCCTGGGGATTTTTTCTTAGGAAGTTTGTTGATGGATTATTCGATTTCTTTGTCTAAGATTGGGTTATTTAAGTATTTTATTTCTTTTCTTGTTAATCTGGGTAATTTATATTTTTGTAGATATTCATCCATTTCACTTAGGTTGTCAAATTCATTGTCATATAACTGGGCAAAATAGCTCTTAAAAATTATCTTAATTTCCTCTTTATTGGTGGTGAATTCACCCCCTTCATTTCTGATACTAGTAATTTGGTGTTCTCCTTTCCTCTTTAAAATCAAATTAACCCCTGGTTTATCTATTTTATTGTTTGTTTGTTTTTTTCATAAAACCAGCTTATAGGTTTATTTATTAGTTCAATGATTTTCTTACTTTCAATTTTATTAATCTCTCCTTTGATTTTTCAGGATTCCCAATTTAGTGTTTAATTGGGGATTTTTAATTTGTTCTTTTCTAGTTTTTATAGTTGCATGCCCAATTCATTGATCTCTTTTTTCTATATTTTATTAATGTAAGCAATTAGAGATATAAATTTTCATCTAAGTACCACTTTGGCTGCATCCCATAAATTTGGGGATGTCTCATTTCTGTCCTTGTCTTCAATGAAACTATTGATTGTTTTCTATGATTTGTTTTTTGTTCCACTTGTTTTTTAGGATTAGATTATTTAATTTCCAATTAATTTTTAATCTCTCTTTCCATTGTCCATTATTGAAGGTCATACACACTGTAACTTGACTCTAGCATAGTGATGTCATTTTGGTCCTCTTTGAGAACAAAGGACAACAACCAACTGAAGGTAATTTTTATTGCATTATGATCTGAAAAGAATGTATTTATTATTTCTGCTTTTCTGCATTTGGTTGAGAAGTTTTTATGTCCTAATACATGGTCAATTTTCATGTAGGTGCCATGTACTGCTGAGAAAAAGATATATTCCTTGCTATTCCTATTCAATTTTTTTCCAGAGAACTATTTTATCTAATTTCTCAAGAATTTTATTCACCTCCTTAACTTTTTTTTTGTTATTTTTGGTTAGATTTATCTAGTTCTGAGAAGGGAAGTTGAGATCCCCCATTAGTATAGTTTTATTATCTGTTTCCTCCTGTAACTCATTCAACTTCTCCTTCAAAAATTTAGATGTTATACCATTTGATGCATATATGTTCAGTATTGATATGACTTCATTGTTTATGGAACTTTTCAGCAAAATATAATTTCCTTCTTTATTTCTTTTAATTAGATCTATTTTTGCTTTTGCTTTCTCTGAGATCATGATTGCTACCCCTGCTTTCTTTGCTTCAGCTGAAGCATAATAGATTCCGATACAGCTCTTTACTTTTACTCTATGTATCACTCCCTGCTTCAAATGCGTTTGTTGTAAACAACATATTGTAGGATTCTGGCTTTTAATACATTCTGCTATCCACTTCCATTTTAAGGGTGAGTTCATCCCATTCACATTTATAGTTATGATAACTAACTGCATATTGTCCTCCATTCTATTTTTCACTTGTTTATCCCTCTCTCTGGGTGTCTGTCTCTCTCTGTCTCTCTGTCTCTCTGTCTCTGTCTATCTCTCTGTCTGTCTCTGTCTCTCTGTCTCTGTCTCTCTGTCTCTCTCTCTCATCTCCCATCCTTTCCCTCCTCACAAGTGTTTTACTTCTGATCACCACCTTCCTCAGTATACCCTCCCTTTTATCAGTCCTCTCTCCCCTTTCTAATATCCCCATCCCTTTTTAATTCCTTACAAGGTAAGATAGATTTCTATATCTAAATGAGTGTATATGTTATTCCCTCTTTGAGACAGTTTTGATGAGAGTAAGGTTTAAGCTTTGCCCACCACCAACGCCCATCTTCCTCTCCATTATAACAGCCTCTTTTGTGTGGGATAATTTACCTCCATCCAATGACCCCCATCATTCTAGTGCAATTTTCTTTCTCACCCCTTTATTTTGTTTAATTTTTTTTGGGGGGGAATATCATCCCATCAAAGTCACCTTATATCCATACCCTCTGTCTATATATATTCTTTCTAATTGTTCTTATAGTAATAAAGTTGTTAAGAGTTACAAACATTATCTTGCCATCTGGAAACATAAACAGTTTAACCTTATTGAATTGCTTATGTTTTTTTCTTTCTTGTTTCTTTTTTACCTTTTTAATGTTTCTCTTGAATCATGTACCATGGAGGTCAATTTTTTTATTCAGCTCTGGTCTTTTAATTAGGAATGTTGAATGTCCTTTATTTTGCTAAATATCCATTTTTGGGGGCAGCTAGGTGGCACAGTGAATAGAGCTCTGGCCTTGGAGTCAGGATGATCTGAGTTCAAATCCAGCCTCAGTCACTTAACACTTACTAGCTGTGTGACCCTGGGCAAGTCACTTAACCCTGATCACCTCACCATAAAGCAAAATAAATAAACAAACAAACAAATGAATAAATAAATAAATATCCATTATTCCCTGAAAGATTATATTCAATTTTGCTGGATAGGTGATTCTTGGTTGTAATCCTAACTCCTTTGTCTTCCAGTATGTCATATTTCAAGCCCTCCAGTTCTTTAATGTGTAGGCTGCCAAATCCTGTGTAATCCTGACTGTAGCTCCATGATATTTGAATTGCTTCTTTTTGGTTGTTTGCAATACTTTCTCCTTGATCTGTGAGCTCTGATATTTGGCTATGATGTTTCTGGGAGTTTTCATTTTGGGATCTCTTTTAGGCAGTAATTGGTGGATTCTTTCAATTCTATTTCTAATATGTTAGGGTAGTTTTCTTTGATAATCTCTTAAAAGATATTGTCCAGGCTATTTTCTTATGACATCATTCAGGGAGTCCAACAATTCTCATATTATCTCTCCTGGATCTATTTGCTAGATCAGTTGTTTTTCCAATGAGAAATTTCACATTTTCTTCTAATTTTTTTTTGCTTTATTGATTTTGTTTTTAGCATATCTTCATGTCTTATTGAATCATTAGCTTCTACTTGTTCAATTCTCATTTTTAAGGATTATTTTCTTTGGTGAGCTTTTGCATTTCCTTTGCATTTGGCCAATTCTATTTTTTAGGGAGTTGTTTTCCTCAGTAAATTTTTGTATATATTCTCTCATGCTAGTGACTTTTTTTTCATGATTCTCTTACATTACTCTCATTTCTTTTCCCATTTTTCTCCCACTTTTCTAATTTACTTTTTAAGGTCTCCCAGGAATTCTTTTTGGGCCTGAGACCAAATTACATTTTTCTTTGATGCTTCACATGTAGCCATTTTGACACTATTGTCTTCTTCTAAATGTATGCCTTGATCCTCCCTATCACCATAGTACCTTCCTATAGTCAAGCTCTTTTTCTGTTGTTGTTTTTGGTCATTTTTTCTGCCTTTTTGTGACTTGGTGTTTTTATGTGAGAGTTGGGCTCTGGTCCTACACTGTTGTATTTTGTGCTGGGCTCTGGGTCTTACTGCTGGCTTTCACTGAGCTTCAGGGCTTAGTGGCTTGTTTTCTCTGGAGGACAGGTTTCCTTTCTGAGTTGTACTGAGGGTGAGGCCTCCATTTTGGCCCCCCCTGTATGTGGGGTTTAGCTGCTGGCCTGCTCCAGGGGTAGGGCCTTGCTGGTTTGCTATGGGGACAGAGTCATTCTCTAGCTGGCCCTGGAGGAGGGATATTGCTGCCGTGCTGCCTGAGGAGTAGGGCCTTGCTGCTGAGTTGCTATGGAAACAGGGTCTCTATGCTGGTAGGCCCCCAGGTTGGGGTCTTGCTGTTGGCCAGCCCTGGGCCAAGGCTTCACTACTGGTCAGCAATGTAGTCAAGGCCTTGCTGGTGGCTTTTGCTAAGGGTAGGGTCACTGGGATGGGGCCTTGCTGTGCTGCACAGATTGCTCACTTGCCTAGGAGGCTGCTGGTTTGCAGGAGGGCAGAGTCACACTGATGTATTGCCTCAGGCTTCAAACTTTTCCACAGGCACCCTGCTGTGAGGCTGGCTGCTGCTGCTGCTCTTGGACCTCGCTCCCCTCCCACCCCAGTGAGACAGACCTTTCCTGCCCTGCTGGTAAGCTGCTTCCCTGTTCCTAGACCAATTATGAGGTGGTTTTCTAGTTGTTTGGAGGAGAATTTGGGAGGGTTTCACAGGGTTCCTTCCTCATTCTGCCATCTTGGCACCAGAAGAGAAGGGCCTCTTTAAGAAAGTGGTTGTTGAGCTAAACCTTGAAGGAAACCAGGGATTCTCAAAGGCAGAGAGATGAGGAGAGGAAATATTCTAGGCATCAGGGTGGCCAATGAAAACTTAGAGAGATGGAAGATGAAGTGTCATATGCATGGAATAGCCAGTAGGCTGTATGGCTAGACTGACACGGAGGGGAGTCATGTGTAAGAATAAATAAAATTTTAAAATATATAAAAAGATAAGGAGACCAGGCTACAAAGTGCTTTAAATGCCAAGCAAAGGAGTTTATATGTGACTCTAGAGACAACATGGAATGACTAGAGATTATTGCATATGAGAGGTATGTGGTCACTTTAGGAAAATCATTTTTAGCAGATGCATGGAGGATTGATTGGAGTTGTGTGAGAACTAAGGGACTGAGGCCAATTAGGAGGTTATTGAACTATTTCAAGCAAGAAGTGGTGAGAGCCTGAACTAGGAATTTAGCTATAAGACAAGAAACAGGAACATATCCAAAAGATGGTGTGGAGATAGAAATGAAAACATTTGATGATTTATTGGATATATGAGGTGAGAGGGAGTAAGGAGTTGAGAATAACATCAATATTTCAATCCTGGATAAATGGAAGGATGTTTGTTTTCCTGACAGTAATAGTTAAATATGAAAGAAGGATTGGTTCAGGAGAAAATATACTGAGTTCAGTTTTGGTTATTCTGAACTTGAGGTTCCTAAAGGACATCTGGTTCAAAATATACAATAGTTTGTGATGGGGCACTGGTGTTCAGGAAAGAGAATGGGACTGGCTACATAGATCTGACAGTCATGTGCAGAGAGAGATGATAATTTCTCTTAAGAACTGATGAGATCAACCAAGTGAGAAAGCATAAAAAGGAAAAATAAAAGGGACTAGAAGCAAGCCTCATGGTATATCCATAGTTCATGAGTGAGTCATGGATGAAGATCTAGCAAAGGAGAATGCAGTTTAACATAGCATGATTATACATAAAGGATACAGGTACATATCTTCAGCTTTGGTTGACTTAGTCTTCCTCACCTCTCACAGAAACACCTCTGATCAGCAAGTCATCAGGGTATAGCAACTCCAGTGGTCTGAGGCACCCACCAAGTCTGAAAGACTTAGATTCCTCATGGCTGGAATTTTATGCACTAGATAACCAGAAAGCTGTGTCATGGAAACAGGGACCTCAGGTACTAGAGGCAACTTCCCTATCTTAAGGGTAGGAGGAAAGAAACTGTGAAATTCTGGTTCTATCACAGCTCTTGATCAGCACCTGACATTCTCACCACCAGATAAGTCAAGGAATTTCTAAGTCCAGGGCTACCCACTCTAGGAAAGAATCCTTTCCTGATTCTGCCCCCCTCTCATTTTCCCCAGAAAAGCAGGTGGGGGACTCTAAAGACAACTAGGTTTTCCTGACCCCTCCCCCAATGCCCAAACCCAGAGCCAGGATAGCTTGAGTCCTCTGCCTCTCTCAGATTTCTTTTGAATGCTTGGTTCCAGGTCAAAGTCAAGGTGATAACCAAGTCTAAAATCACAGCTTGGTGGCGATGTCTATGTGGACTGGTAGTAAATGGAGAAAAGAGGGGTAGGAAACAGGTCAGGGTCACTGGGACTCCCAGAAGCCAGATTAGATGTCTCCAGCTGCTAAATGGTAAACTTCTACCATAAGGTGAACAGAGCTAAGCTGGTCAGTTGAGATCCTTGGTGATTATCGATAGGTGAGGGTGGGGGTGCTCTGAGTTGCTGAGGACAAGAAAAATACAGGGGATAATGGGCTCCATTTAAGGGGGGTCACGTTGCTTGACCTTTTATGATGAACTACACAATGGCTGTCAGCTGTCAACAGGTTGGCAAAGTGGTGGGATTAAGAGTCTGAGTGCCTAGTTCCTGTTTTGGGTAGTGAGGGGTGTACATCTTATAAAGGTAGGTAGTGCTGCTAGTGACTGTTGTGTAGTGTCAGGTCCAGAGTGAACCAATGGTAACAGCTCAGAGTGGCTTAGAAGAAGTCCTGAAATCTATCTAGAAATAGGGCAGGGCTCTGAGAGGCTCTAGTTGGATTCTAGGGTCTTTATCAGTAGGTGAGTAGGCTCTATGTGGCAGGATTAGGGGCCCTGTTTGTCTAAGTGGGGTGGGTGGTGGTGTAAGGTGCCCAGAAAGGAGCCAGGTGGAGGTCCTGGATCCTTTTACTGGGGAAGGAGGGAGGGAGGCTAAGATCACACACTGGTATGGTGTGATCCCGGATAACTGTCAGCAAGCAGGCAGATTGAGGAAACCAAGGCTGAGTAAGGTTAAGTGAATTGCCCAAGGTCACAAAGTTAGAAAGTATTTGAAACAGGATTTAAACTCAGATCTTCCTGATTCCAAGTCCAGTGCTCTATCTACTACATGACCTAGCTTCTCCCTACTGCTCCCTTTCTGTTTTTTTTTCCAAAGGGACAATATGGCATAAGGGAAGTCACACTGAACTTGGAGTCAGAAGACCTGGATTTAACTTTTGGCCTTACCACTAATTAGTTGTGTGACCAGAGATGTAGGGAAAAGGCCATTGGATTTGCAATTGCAGAGCCTGGGTTAAATTTCCAGTTCTGCTACCCATATGACCTTGGCAATTCTCTTAATATCTCTGGACTCTAGTTTCCTCATCTCTGAAAGAAGGAGGTTTGGAGTAGATAGTCTTTAAGATCCCTTCTACTTCTAAATTTACGATATTATGCTGATTGACTCTCATTTTATTCATCAGTAAAATAGAAATATCATAATCTGCTAATCTCACAGAACTTTTAGAAGTATCAAATTTAATAATGGCTATAAAAGGAATTTTATGAACAAAGACCATATCTAATATAAACTTAAAGAATTTTTCTGATCATTGGTTGACCAGAACAAAGATTATATACAGATTATATACAAAATTCAAAGAATACAAAATTGTAAACATATTAGTAAAATTACAAAATTTCTACCAGACTTCTTTAAAAAAAAAAAGGTGAGGGCAATAAAAATGAGGACACTGACTCTATCACAACCATCTAGAAAAGTTTAACCAACAAAAACTGTTGTTACAACAAGAAGGCAAAAAGACCACAGAAACCACCTTAATTATGAAATATTTAACTACTTGATAAATAGAGGAAAGAGAGAAAGAGAGGAGCAGAAAGACAGATGGGGGGGTGGAGTAGAGACATTATCATCACCCCCATGTCACAATTATTTTTCAGATATTCCCTACTCTGTATACCCAACCTTTCTGCTACTCTTACTGAGGTTACTAATATAATACAGGCCTCTTCAACCAAATCCCATCATCTTCTTTCTTCCTGAAAGAGAATGAAATGAGTCATTGGCCTTAGCTACTTAGTGGAATCTTCTTCAAATTCTCCCAAAAGTCTTGGTCATTTTTCTTCTAATACAATTGTCATTGTCGTCATCATCATCATTAATAGTTCTAGTAATCTGAAACTTGTGTTGAACCATGTACTACTGGGGATTTTAATTAATATGCATGTGTGCTTAGAAGTTACCCTGAATCAGGGTCCCAATTGTATAATCTTTTGATGAAAAGCTATTTTTACCCTAGACCCTATCACCGAACTCCTCCTTGAGTGGTTCTCCTGTTACACTTCTCACGGAAGCTTTATAGGTTTTCTTCTCTAATTCTTCTGCATTCTTCTTACCCCTCATTCTTTCTAGAAGACAAATCAGACATGTCAGAAGTCCATGCTTTCCTTTTTCCCTCTTGGGCCCTCTTCTCAGTCATCCTGTCCCGATTCTTTCCCTTTCCAATATTAACTTAGTCCTGCCCAGAGAAAGGGAGTTGCATAAATGAAACAAGCACTGGAGGAGAAATATCACAGAAGACTAGGTTCTTCCCATGAAGGAACTTTCAGTTAATTAATGGAGCTCTTCTTAAGTAAGTTGGCTTCAAGGATCTACACCAGAGGACAGATTTCAGGGGGTGCTCATGAACTTGGATAGGAACAAATTATATCTTTATTTTGGCTAACCTTTGGTTTCATTTGTAATGCTATCCATTTTAATTTGTGTATTTAAACACATTATTCTAGCATCGGCTTCACTAGACTCTCAAAGGGGTCCGTGAAACATAGAAAAAAAGTTGAGAACCTCTGATTCACAATGGAATAGATTAGGTACACAATACACAGTATTAAATGGCCATAGTAATCTAGTGTTTGTTAAAGTCAAAGATCCAAGTTTAGGGGTAAGAACTCAACGTTTGACAAAAATTGCTGTGAAAACTAGAAAGCAGTTTGGAAGAAACTAGGCATATACCAACATCTCACACCATGTATCAAGTCAAAATAGATAAATGACTTAGACATAAAGGGTGATATCATAAGTAAATTAGAAGAGCATAGAAAAATGTACTTGTCATGTCTATGGATAAGGGAAAAGTTTATGACCAAACAAAAGATAGAGGAGATTACAGGAAGTAAAATAGATAATTTTGACTACATAAAATTAAAAGGTTTTTGCACAAACAAAACTAATGCAGCCAAAATTAGAATAGACACAGGAAATGGGGGGATTATAGCAAGTTTCTCTGATAAAAGCCTCATTCCTCAAATATAGGGAACTGAGCCAAGTTTACAAAAATAAGAGCCATTCCCCAGGTGAGAAATGGCCAAAGGATAAGAACAGGCAGTTTTCAGAAGAAAAAATCAAAGTTATCAATAATCACATAAAAATGCTCCAAATTACTACTGATTAGAGAATAGCAAATTAAAACAACTCTGAGATACTACCTCACACCTATCAAACTGGCTAACTTGGCAAAAAAGGAAAATAATGAATGCTAGAACGGATATGGAAAAACTGGGAGACTAATGCATTATGAGTAGAGTTGTGAACTAGTTCAACCATTATGGAGAACAATTGGAACTATGCCCAAAGAGCTATAAAATTGTACATACCCTTTGACCCAGCAATACCGCTACTAGGTCTGTATCCCACAGAGGTCAAAGAAAAGGGGAAAGGACCTATTTGTACAAAAATATTTATAGCAGTTCTTTTTGTAGTGGCAAAGAATTGAAAATTCAGGGCATGCCCATCAATTGGGAAATGGCTAAACAAGTTGTAGTATATGATAGAGATGGAATACTATTATGCTTCAAGAAATGACAAGCGAGATGGTTTCAGTAAAACCTGGAGAGACATTTATGCGAACTCATGCAAAGTAAAGTGAGCAGTACCAGGAGAACACTGTACACAGTAACAGCAATATTGCAAGGATGATCAACTGTGAATGACTTCAGTACTCTAAAGAAGACAATGATCCAATACAATCCCAAAGAAACCATGATGAAAAGTGCTATCCACCTCCAGGGAGGGAATGAATGAACTCTAGTATACTTTTTGTATCTATTTATTTTTATTGTTTTATTTTGTTTGTTTTCTTTTGCAACATGGCTAATAATGGAAATATGTTTTGCATGATGTCACATGTATTTTTATTAATTTTAGTAGTGGCCAACTCCTTGTGACCCCATTTGGGGTTTTCTTGGCAAAGATACTGGAGTGATTTGCCAGTTCCTTCTCCAGCTTATTTTTACAGATGAGGGACTGAGGCAAATAGAATTAAGTGACTTGTCCAGGGTTACACACCTAGTAAGTATCTGAGGCCAAATTTGAACTCATGAAAATGTCTTCCTGATTCCAAGTCCAGCAGTCTATCCAATCAAAATCAAATTGTTTGCCTTCTCAAGGAAGGGGGAGGGAGGGAATTTGGAACTCAGAATTTTAAAAAATGATTGTTAAAAAATATTTACATATTTAATGAAATTTTTTAAAATTTTTAAAAGAACCTCTCCTCCAAACCAATACATTCAAACCCTCTCTAGTCCTCAAGGTTCAAGTAAAAAAGTATGAATAAATGTTTCTAGAAAATATTTGAATCATTTGAAATGTCTTATAGCCCACATGCACCAAAATGACATTTTTCAATTTGCTTCAGAGAGAAGGAAAAGTTTTTAAGTGATTATAGAGGAGTAGCTTATCCAGTCTACACAACTTTCATTTTCATAATTTTAATGCAAAAACTCCATATCTTCCAATGATGGATAATTTACGTCCCTGACTTAAAGCTGATTTTTTAAACCCAGAAGCAAAGAAGAAGAAGAAGAAGAAGAAGATGCTAAATGTGAGATCTTATAGCTAAGCTCTTGCCAGGGGCCTATCCATTTCACGTGATCTAGAGTTCTACCCAATAGCTCTCTGTGGGTGGCTATGAGAAAATGCAGGGGAGTGATGAGACACAATCCCTTTTCCCTTGAGCTAATTTTCACTGCTGTCAAAAGGAGAGAGCAATCATTCTGTAGGATATCTGGTGGGGGAAAGTTCTGACTCTCATGATGCCCATTTTTTAAGCTTAGTATTTTAGGGAACTAAACCAGCAGTAGAAGGAGCCCTGTTTTTTCCTGGAGATTATCCACAGGTGACTTTTTATTGTCTTTGGCTAATCACATTAAGTTACGCTCTCTGACTTTAAATAAGTGTGGATAATAAAAAATAAAAGTTCCATTTAATTAGCAATTTTCCTTGGAACCTTTATAACCTCTGTGACTCTGAGCAAGTGCTGTTATTGGATCCCAGATTCCTCATCTCTAAAGTGAAGGGCCTGGATCAAGATCTCAGGATCTGAGATCTCTTTTTTCTAGATCTATGATCTAAAGAACAACCACTCTGAAGTAGGTTGCACTGGGCATTTTGAACAAAAGAAATCCTAAAAGTAAAGAAATTCGTAATGTGTTTTATAAACAGCAGTGATTATGGTGATGCCTATTTTATAGATAAAGAAACTGAAGCACAGAGAAGTTAAACAATGCCTCCAACATCAGGCAGGTAGAAAAAGCAGAGCCCAAAGCTGAATCTCAGGTTCTTTGATTCCATTATATTGCTGTTCCCACTAATCCACACAGCTAGGTGTCATTGTTATAGCTCAAACTCAGACCTTTTGGCCACAAATTCAATTCTCTTGAAGCAGCCAAGGATTCCTTAATCCACACCTTTATGCCAAAATATAACAGTACATCAAGAAGCAGCACATCATAATTGATAGAGTAGTATCCCTGGAAAATCCCAGGTTCAAGTCCCAACTCTGATAATGTACATTATCTCTGTGACTCTGGGTAAGGACCCTGACCTCTTAGTGCCCCAGGCACCTAAGACAGAACAGGTGACAATCTACATTGGTAGAGGTAGTTTCCTCAGCAGGAGGAAATCACATCATACATATACAGATGCAGTATGGAGAAAGAGATAGACATGGATATATACACATACATATGAATGGATGTATATATATATTTTATATACACATATAATATATTATTTATAAATATGTATGTTAAGTATTGACTTAAAATAACTTATGTTAATATTTATTAAATATTTAAACTAATATTTAATAGGATATATCTATTAATGTTATATCTATAAATGCATTTTTAAAACACATAAATATGCATATATTTATATACATTATATAAAAATATAGGATTTTATTTACCTAGTTATAGTGAAGCACTCAAAGTCAAGAGGTATATTTGCAGAATGTCAATAGTTAATATGCTTTCTTAGTCTAATCCAAGTTGAAAGGACCTGGTATATTCTTCATTATCAGGAGGGTATATGGCAAGTTCATATGACTGGAATCACTCAAGGAATATGTAAAGCAATATTATATATAACAGAGGTGTCACTACTGCCCTATAAACTTCGTAAAATTTGGTGGCCTGAGGTCAAAAATAGTCTTTTTTCCTTAAAAAAAAGACTTGTACCAGGTTTGAGTCTTTTGCACCTCCAAATCTGTTGGAATCCTTAAGCCTTCAGCATACTATGCCTATAAACCTGAAACCCACTACACACTTTTGCTCTAGAGGGAAATATTTAATGGGGATAATCAGCATACATACTAAAGGTCAAATTTAGCTCAATAATGAACATACTAATCTAGTGAAAATAACTCCTATATAATGAAATTAGAATCTTTAAAAATAGTATTGAAAATAGGACTCACAACTATCCCTGTAAAGATAATTACAATGGATACTAACCCCTGAAGTTTTCCTGGACATGAGAGTATCTGGACTTTTCATCTCCTCTCAGAGACAGAGGGAGAAAAGGGAAGAAAGAGATTCTCCATAGTTGTGCCACTCACTAAGAGAACAACCTCCACATACCTCAACCCATTTAGAAATGGTAATGTTTCCAAGCCTCTATCTGCTGTGCCATCCTTTGGCAGAGGAAGAACCAGGAACCAATGACACAGAGCCAGCCATAAAGCATGACTTGGTCTTTCCCCTTCCCCTGAGGGGGCACACCCAGTCTGTCCTCTATGTATGCTTACGGATTCAGTTTACTACATGGCTTACTGGAAAGGATGCAAGGAAAAGAAGGAATGCAGTCAGATACACAGTAACATCGCAGCTGTGGGAAAGAGAGAGAATGGAAGAAAGCAAAAAGAGTCAAACCCCTGCCAATTACTTTTGGTCAAACTGGATCGTGTGCTCAGTCATAGATCTAGAACTGCAAGGAACTTCAGAAAACATTGAGTCCTATCCTCTCATTTTACATGCAAGGAAATTGAGGCCCAGGGAAGTTGAGTCATTTGCCAAAGGTCACACAGAATCAGAGGGAAGTTTTGAACCCAGGTCCTTTGATCCCAAAGCCATCGCTTATGCCACTCTATCATGTACCTCCCTACTAAGATGTAAAGTTCTATCCCAGCTCCCCTTCATTCACTAGAGAGTCATACAATGCTCCCTCTTCCTTAAAAGGTCTGCTAGAGAAAGTAGTAAGTTTGGAAGAACTTCCCCATTAAGTCACTTCTCTCCATCAAAGCCCAAATCACTTCTTGGGGAATATATCTTTGAATCTAGAGTCTCCTACTCCATTTGACAATGGAAAGTTGACCTACTGAGAAACATTTCTTACAGACAGGAGCTACATGGAGGACAGAACTGATTCTCCTACCACTCTCATCTCAATGAAAATAATAAGAATTTATCAGCTGCCAACCTCAACATTAAGAAGTATAAGAGGATCTGAGGATGCCCCAGAGCACAGTCCAAGTCAAAATATAGAATTATCATTGCTGGTTATTCCAATTCAATAGAGGATATTTACAAAGAGTTATCAGAGACCTCCAAGCTCCACAGCACTCCTATAACTACTTCAGCTTAAGGGCACTCAGCTTCTAATCAAAGTTACCTATTTTCTTAATACTCTCTAAGCAATCTTCCAACACAGCTTTCAAATTAATAATCCTAAAATATAGTTCTACCCATGTTACTACCCTGCTCAAAAATCTTCAGTGATTTCCCTTTGCCTTTAAGATGATTACATCCTAAAGAACACCACAACCTGGCATTAAAAGCCCTCCAGAGTCTGGCTTTGGGGTACTTTTCCTGATTTATTTTATATTATTACTATTGACAAATTCAATATTACATCCAAACTGACCAACTAGCTCACCAAAATGTGACATTGAATCTCCTGCCTCCAAGTCTTTGCATAATCTATCCCCCATGCCAGGAATAAATGAATGCACAAACAAATGAATGAATGATTAAAAAAAACAATTATTAAGTGGTACCAGGCACTCTGCTAATTGATAGGGATACAAATATAAGCAAGCAAAATAACCCCTAACTTTAAGAATCTTTCACTTTAATGAGAGGAGACACCAGATAAAGAAGAGCCAGAAAATGGTGAGATGAATAACATATACAGCAGTATGGTTTAGAGATGGCCCAAAAATGGTATGGTAGCCTCAATCCAGGCAAGACAAGGTAAAAAAAAATTTCATCTATCAGAGCCCAGGGTCTCAGGGATAGAGTCTGAGCTCTGATTTGTGGGCAGAGAAGGGGGAAGACAGAATGAAGAATGAAGAAGGCCAGAAAGCAGACAGCATGGTTGGGAAATTACCAGGATCCACTCCCTCTTCACCCAGCTTCCTTCAAGGTTCAACTCAGGCTCCATCTCCTCCAGGAAGTCTTTCCTGATCCACCCAGTTTTTATTGCTATCTCCCTCCTCAGATTATCTTGCATTTAACTATCCATGCCCATGTTGCATCCTGCCTCTTCCAAGTAGATGCAATCAATTAGCATTTATTAAATGCCTACTATGAGGCAGGCCCTGTGCTAAGTATTAGGGAAATAATACAAATGCAGAATCCTGGAGAATGAGATTTTTACTTTTTTTTATATTACCTAACTTGGCACATTGTAGTAGATTCTTAATAAATGGTGGCTGACTTAAAATGAATGCTACCTCATATTTTCATAGCAATTTAAGGTTTACGAATTGCTTTCTTCACAACAACGCTGTCACTGCATTTTCATGATGAGGAATTTGGAGTCCTTGGAGGACTCACCCAATGTCATGTGGCAAGTTAGACTAACACCTGATTCATGACTCAAAATTCAGTGTTTGCATTATTGCATAAGGCTACCTCCGAGGACTAATTATTCATCTTGATTACTCATATGGATCTATTCTACATGAGGAAAAGTGGAAAAGGGAATGAAAATGGAGCAAGAGTCAAAGCATTTCCTACCAGTAGCCTAAGTTTTCTCTCTCCATAGGAGTAAAGATACTGCTCTAGCCGTCCTTGAATCTCAAAAGATCTCTCTTTTTTCAATTAACAAAGGGCAGCAGAACCAAGAGAATAGTGAATGCTACTATAACAGTATAAATTAAAACATCACTAAAAATTAATTTGAAGTCTGAGTAATTGCAGAAAGCAATTAAGATCCAGAACAACAAATTATTAAACATAGGATCAGACCTGGAAGGGACTGTAGAAGTCAACACCCCACTTTTACAAAGGAGGAAACTGAGTCTCAAAGAAATTAAATTATTTGTCCAACATGACACAACTTAAAAATGTGTAAGGAAGTATTTGAACAAAAGTCCTCCAAACTCAGAGTCTAACATTATAACCATTATGCCCATTATGCCATACTGCCTCCTCCCTCGAAGGCACAGATGTAGGGGACTATTATTAAGACTATTGTATCCAGTATTACTTATTTTATCACATATTTTGCTTATATTTTTATTTGTCACAATGAAGGTTCATTCTAGAGGGGGATGGGATATAGCTGACATAAAGGCTTCAATAAAATATTTTTTAAAAAAAAATAACAGATGGCAGTGGGTATCTCTTAAGTTTCCATTAGGTGTCCAGAGTTAAAAGTTTATGTTGTTACTCGTGACCACAATGATGTTGACAACAAAAATCTTTATTTCTGAACCAATTCTGCCTGAGAAAGGTAAAAACAGCAACTATCACACACTATTATCAATTTCTTCCTTTCAGAGATTCAGGTATAGAATATTAGTCGTGATCAGTTAGTATAGATTAATGTTGCACTATGTATATCCCTTGAGTACATCTTGACTTGAACTTTCTCACTTTGATATCACTTTGTTATTTTCTAAAGCCAAATTTTAAACTATCAGCTATCAAATGGTAAATTACAAATGTTTGGCTTATGTACACTTTCTTTTTTTTTAATGTAAGCTGTTTCCTAATGACAGCTGAACATTTAAAAAACAAAATCCAAACTCCTAGAAAGTTTCCACCTTTATATATTTTTGTAACTCAGAAAAATACTTTCTCAGATTAAAGTAATTTTGCATTTTTGAAATCACATTTGGTTTGACCACCTGAATACTCAGTCTCAAAAGTACAACTGGATTCAAAACAGATAGCATACCAAATCCCTCAAATCAGAGAAACGTAAAAACTGACACAACCAGAAGCTTTGCATCCCTAGCGCAACAGTAAAATCTATGACACTCAGCTTTGCCTGGGTTTAAAATGTCAAGCTTATTAATTTTTTTTAAAACCTGGGTGATTTTCTCAGTACAAAGGCTAGTTATCAGGTACAACACTACAATTGGATGGAATATAACCTAGAGATTGTTTCTTTTCATATGCAAAATTATAAGCTACATCAAGAGAACTTGAGGAGAGCAAATCTTGTAAGAATCTATTAATCTCCCTCTGGTGAAGCTCTTGCTAGGTACAGATTACACTACTTATCAAGGCTTTTGTTTAGGCCCAAATAGAAGGCTTAGTTCATGAAGGTTTGACCATACACTATACGTTTAGTAATGCCAGAATGTGACCCAAAACAAATGGTGTAGTATTGATTTGGGCTCCTAGCTCAATAATTTAAGACTGACAGTAATTAACTAAGAAGGAGGTATTCTAATGAAAAGCCCGCCATGGTGTTTATATTATCTTACACAGCTACAGAAGATGGCATCACCCTTTTCCATATGTTTTTAATTTATTGCCTCCTAAATAAGAGGACGTACCAGTCATAAAAGATACTGACTCCTCAATTCCCTGATAAATCTCAAGACAGTGAAGACCTTGGTTTTAAATTAGCTGTCAGATTTGAGCCATCTCATTCAAAGTATTTCCTTCTGGGTTAGCAGCAGGGCAAATCTGTTACAAGAGTTTGGTATGGCCTAACATAGATTCTTCCATTATAAATGCACTTTCAACTAAAAAGAGGTGGCATTGAAGATAAGCAGTTTACCAGATTAATCTTCATATCATTAGGCCCTTCAAGACATCCTACTCTTTTTTTGGGGAGGTTGGGGTGGGGAAAGGAGTAGGGAGGAGCTCCAGACCTTTCATTTATTCGACAGCTATTTATTGAACACCTACTTTGTGCTAGGTAAAACCTGGACACTGAAGAAAAAAGTGAAAGAACCCCTTCCCTCAAGGAGTTTATATTTTACTGGTGGAAAATGTATAAAAAGAAAATTTAGTACAGAGTATAATTGAAGATATGAGGGAAACTCATAATATGGAGATTCATTCTACCTATGTAGAAAAGCCTCCTTCTGCTGATACAGAATCAGTAACTCATCTGTAATTTACATTCTTAGAAAGTTGCCTGGGGTACATATACCAAAGAAAGGATTTGGACACAAGTCTCTCAGACTCAAAGGCCAGAGCACTAATCCCTTGTGCTGAACTGTTAGAATCTTAACTCCTCTTGAAATAAATTCTATTTGGGAGGAGGGAGGGAGGGTTAAAGGTAGCAATTGGGAGGAGGGGGAGGAGAAGAATCTAATAGTAAAAACTTCCCCTGTAAAGAGAGGGTCAATCTTAAATGTCTAGGTAGTTCACTGTGAAAAGAAAGTCCTAATCACAGTTTAACTTAAAATTCTTTCCTAATCTGCCTAAAGAAAAGAAGAGGAAAAAAAGCTAGTTTAGTTAAGCATGAAAGAGTCATGCTCAAGGGCAAAAACAAAACAAAACAAAACAAAACAAAAAAAACAACCCTTCTTTCTTTAAAGATCTGTTCTGGCTTCTAGATTGTGTGTTGGCATGCTTGGTGAAACTGTGTTTTTGAATAACCACTTGAGTATTGGCTGCTGCTAAGTGGTCAAACTAAACCAGTAGAGATACATTTAGATGATCTTTTCCTCCTAACTGGCTGTCCATCTTTGTTTTCATGTTTATGTTAAATCCTGTGAAAAAAGAAGAGAAGAGTAATGACCAAAAGAAAGGCAAAACAGAAAAAGAGTATTATTTTTCTTCCCAAAAATCTTTCTAAAACCTTTTTTTTTAATTTGCCTATTATCACATTCACATAAGATTGCACCAACCCTGATGCTCCAAGAAAGGTGAATCTGTCTTTCAAGTGCTTATTGACAATATTGTCTACTCTGCTTAATTAACCTCCTTGCTGTCAAAAATTGGATCTTTGTTTACTCTGGTCCAACATGAATAATAAAAAGAGAAGTTCTTTTAAACCAAAAGGATTATTTAATTGTCTCCCTATCCTAGGAAACCAACAAATATAGAGAGATAAACCAACTTTGTTTTCAGCTAGGCCTTTGCAGCAATCTGAGAGGTGATACAGTCTACTCTCAGCAATGACATGGAAGGCAAAAAAATCTGAACAGTGTGACAAGAAAAGGATTTTGGATGGTTTTCCTGCTCCTCCTGAATCATGTCCAGAACACATATTTAAGATTTAATTTTAATTCTAAAAATATCAACGATTACATATGCAGACATAATACATTTCAAAAAAAATTTTTATCATCTGCCCTTTTGTTAGTGCTTTATTCCATTATGAAAAATTAACTGCATATTTATCATATATGATAATGTATGCTCCACATTATCTTTTAATAGGTAACAACCCATTGCTAGTATTTCTAACACTTTTGTACTGTAGCAGTCATTCTGATAAGATTTGGGCTAGCTGACTTTCATGGGGAGGCCTAAGTTACTAAAGATACTGAAAGTAGTACTTCTTCTCAGATCAGAAAGAAGGGAGATAGGATATTATAACATGTGTGTGAGGGAGTTTGGGGGTCAGGGGTGAGGGAGTGATGGAGGAAAGACAGCTTAAACTTTATACTTGACAGACTACCTCAACCCTCAAAAGAAAAATGCTACTTAGTACCTTGTCCTGACACCTACGCAGAATAAATTTGTTTTGGAACCAGAAAGAATTATTCTTGATCATTGAATTGGAATAACTTAGAAGAAGGCTGAGCAAATTCCCATGGCATCAATGGATATTTTCCTTAGAGAGTTGGGTCACTCCTGACCTCACCTTTACCCACCCTACCAGCAAAGTACAATTTTCCTCATAGCCCATAAGTGATTACCTTCACTGATGAAGCAGTTTAGTCCAGGAGAAAATATACAGATGAAAAAAATCTAGGTAAGACCATAGATAAGACCATAGGATCATATATTTGGACAAAGAAGTAAACTGAGAGACCAATGTAGTCCAACCCCTTTATTACACAGATGAAAAAACAGGCCAGGGAGATCAAGCAACTTGCCCAGGTCACACAAGTAGTTGGTGTCAGAAGCAAGATTTGAAAATATGTCAGCTGATTCCAAATTCAGTGCTGTCCCCCCACCCCATCCTCCATAAAAAGTAGATTGAATACTTTCCTTTAGAAATAATGAGATGACTTCAGAAAAACCTGGAAAGACTTATATGACCTGATTCTGAGTGAAGTGAGTAGAACCAGGAGAACATTGTACACAGTAACAGCTACGTTGTGTGATGACTAATGTTGATAGACTTATCTCTTCTCAGCAATGGAAGAATCTAAGACATCTCCAAAAGTCTTATGATGGAAAATGTTATCCACATCCAGAGAAAGATCTTTGGAGTCTGAATGCAGATAGAAGCACACTATTTGCTTTTTTTCCTTCTGTTTTGTTTAGTTTCTTCTTTCTTGTGGTTCATTCTATGGGTTCTAATTCTTCTTTACAACATGACTCATGTGAAAATATGTTTCATAGGAATGTATATGTAGAGCCTATATCAGATTTGCATGCTGTCTTGGGGAGGGAGGAGAAGAAAATTTAAAACCCAAAAGCTTGTGGAAGTATTGAAAACTAAAAATAAATTAATAAAAAAAATGAAATGCCATTCTGGGGGCAGAGCCAAGATGGTAGAATAGAGAAACAGTCAGCTGAGCTGTCCCAACGTTCCCCTTCAAACAACCTTAAAATAACATCTCAAATTGAATTATGGAGTGGCAGAGCCAACAACAGATCAGAGTGAGACAGCCTTCCAGACCAAGGCAACATAGAAAATCAGAAAGGGAAATCTATGACATGGGGGAGGAGGCTGGCCCAGAGTCCACATGGATGAAGTACAAGTGGTGGGACTAGGTGGTGGTGACAGAAGCAGCAGCAGTTTCAGGAGTTCTCAAGCCAGAGACCTGGCAACTGGTCAAAATGAGATTATGTGATTCCTGTGCTAGCACTGGACACAGGACCAGATGCTGTTTGGCAACTCCATTGCCTATACCAATTTCTGGGTAACAGTTCAAGGGCAAAGAGGAGCACCTTTGATCAAGAGGGAGTGGAAGCCCTGAGGGACAATATCACTTCAGGATCCAAGGGATCAGGGACCCTGAGAGACAGCATCACCTTCAGTCCCAAGGGAGGAGGGGCTGAAGGAGCAGTTTCAATTGCAATTCCAAGAGATCAAGAAGACTACCTAGTAAGAACCAGATGCAGACCAAGAAAGCAGTGACCACACCTCTCCCCAGATCACACTACCACAGAAGCACTGAAAACTCCAAAACCCTAGAACTAGCTCTGAAAACAACAGTGCAAAAAAGTCTAAGGCTTGAGACAGAGTTTCTCCCTGACACACACTGGAAACAGTTTTATTAACATAAAATTCCAAATAAAATAATAGGGTAGAAACATGGGGAAACATAAGGAAAAGAACCTGATCATAAAAAGCTACTATGATGACAGTGAAGATCAAGACACAAACTGAGAAGAAGACTATGAAGTCAAAGCAGGTACAACCAAAGCCTCAAAGAAAAAGAAATGTGAATTGAACGCAAATGTAACAAGAATTCCTGGAAGAACTAAAAAAAGAAAAGAGGGGAAAAAAAGGATTTCCAAAATCAAATAAGAGTGGTAGAGGGAAAAAATAGGTAAAGAAATGAAAGCAAATGGAAAAAAATATGGAAAGACAATTAACAGCTTAGTAAAAAAGCCACAAAAATTCACTGATGAAAACAACTCTTTATAAGGCAGAATTGACCAAATGGAAAAAGACATACAAAAGCTTACTGAAGAAAATAATTTCTTAAAAACTAGAATTGAACAAGTAGAAGCTAATGACTCTATAAGACATAAAAATAATAGTAAAAACAAACTCAAAAGAATGAAAAAATAGAAGAAAATGTGAAATAGAAAAACAACTGACCCTGGAAAACAGATCGAGGAGGGATAATTTAATAATTATTGGATGACCTAAAAACCATGATCAAAGAAAGACCCTATATATCATATTTCAAGAAATAATCAAGGAAAACTGCCCCAGTGTTCAAGAATCAGAGGGTAAAATAGAAATTGAAAGAATCAACCAATAACCTCCTGAAAAAGATCAAAAATGAAAACATCCAGAAGTATTATAGCCAAATTCCAGAATTCCCAGGTCAAAGAAAAAATACTTCAATCAGGCAGAAAGAAACCAAATATTGTGGAGCCATGGTCAGGATACACAAGATTAAGCAGTTATCACATTAAAGAAACAGAGAGCTTGGAATATGATTTTCTGGATGGTAAAAGAACTGGGATTACAACCAAGAATAACCTAACCAGCAAAATAGTATAATCCTTCAAGGGGAAAAATGGATATTTAATGAAACAAAGGATTTTCAAGCATTCCTGATGAAAAGATCAGAGCTAAATAGGAAATTTGACTTTCAAATACAAGATTTAGGAGAAGCACAAAAAGGTAAACATGAAAGAGAAATCACAAGGGAATAAATAAGCTTAAACTGTGTATCTTTCCATATGGGAAGATAATACATGTATCTTCTAAGAACTCTATCATTATTAGGGCAGTTAGAAGGATTATATCAAAAAAAAATTCAGGGTAAGTCAGTTGTGTCAGAATTATGTAAAAAAAATGGATAGGTAAGAATGAGGTTGTACTAGGAAGAGAAAGGGAGAGGAATAATAGGGAAAATTATCTCATATAAAAGCAGCACATAGGGAACAGCTTTTATAGTGGGTGAGGGAAATGGGGGGGCAAGCAATGATTGAACTTCATTTACATTTCAATTGGTTCAAAAGTTACTTGATTGGTAATAAAAATCTATTTTGCCCAACGTGGAAGAATGAGAGGAATGGTATAAGAGAAAGGGTAAGTGATATAAAGGGAGATAAGATAAAAGGCCATAATTAGAAATAAAATAGACTTTAATGGATGGATAGGATGAAAAGAGAGAAAAAAGGATAAACAGAAGAAAATAGGATGGTAGGAAGTGCACAGTTAATAATCATAACTGTGGGTGTGAATGGGATGAACTTATCTGTAAAACAGAAATGGATAGCAAACTGGATTAGATACCAGAATCCAACAATATGTTGTACACAAGAAACACACTTGAAACAGAAAGACACAGAGAGAGTTAAAACAAGTGGGTAGAACAGACTTTATGATACTTCAGCTGAAGTAAAAAAGGCAGGAGTGCTAAGCATGATCTCAGACAAAGCAAAAGCAAAAATAGATCTGATTAAAAGAGATAAGCAAGGAAATTACATGTTCTAAAAGATACCATAGACAATGAAGTAATATCAATACTAAACATATATACACCAAATGATATAGCATCCAAATTCTTAAAGGAAAAGTTAAATGAGCTAAAGAAGGAAAAAGACTGTAAAACTATACTAGTGGGGGATCTCAACTGTCTCCTCTCAGAGCGAGATAAATCTGACCATAAAATAAATAAGAAAGAAGTGAGGGAGTAGAATAGAATCTTAGAAAATTAGATATGATAGATCTCTGGAGAAAACTGAATGGCAATAGAAAGGAGTATACCTTTTTCTCAGCTATACATGGTGACTTCACAAAAATTGACCATGTAATAAGGCATAGAAATGCAGGAAAGCTGAAATATTAAATGCACCCTTTTCAGATGATATTGCAATAAAAATCACACTTAACAAAGGGCCATGGAAGCATAAAAAGCTAATTGGAAACTAAACAATCTAATGCTAAAGAATGAGTATGTCAAAAAACAAATCATAAAAATAATCAATAATTTCATTAAAGGGAATGAAAACAATAAGACAACATTTTAAAATTTGTAGGATGCAGCCAAAGCAGTACTTGGGGGAAATTTATACTTTTTGATCATCAATAAAAAAGAGACAGAATAGATCAATGAATTGAGACTGCAACTAAAAAAAAAACTAGAAAAAGAACAAATTAAAAATTCCCAAGGAAACAACAACTCCTGAAAATCAAAAGAGAGATTGATATAATTGAAAGTAAAAAGCATTGAACTAATAAAACTAGGAGCTGGTTTTAGGGGGGGAATAGGTAATAGATTAAAAAGATAATTGGTTACTTTTGATTTTTTTAAAAAGGAAGAAAACCAAATTACTAGTATAAAAATTAAAAGAGTAAATATCACCAATGAAGATGAAATTAAAGTAATATTAGGAGTTATTTTGCCCAATTATATGCCAGGAAAACTGACAATCTAAGTGAAATGGATGAATATTTACAGAAATATAAACTTCCCAGATTAAAAGAAGAGGAAACAGAATATTTAAATAACCCTAACTTAGAAAAAAAAATTGAACCAACCATCAATGAGCTTCCTAAAAAAAATCTCCAGGATCCAATGGATTCACAAGTGAATTCCACCAAACATTTAAAGAACAATTAACTCCAATACTACATTAACTATGTGGGAAAATAGGCAAAGGGGTCCTATCAAATGCCTTTCAAGACACAAATATGGTTTTGATACCAAACCTGGGGAGAAACAGAGAAAGAAAACTATAAGCCAATTTCCTTAATGAATATCAATGCAAATTTTTTAAAATAAAATACTAGCAAGGAGATCACAGCAATGTATCACAAAGATCATACACTGTGATCAGGTGGGATTTATATCAGGAATTCAGGACTGGTTCAATATTAAAGAAACAATTAGAATAATTGACCATATCAATAACAAAACTAACAGAAATTATATGATTACATCAATAGATGCAAAAAAAGAAAGCCTTTGACAAAATACAATACTCATTCCTATTAAAAACACCAGAAAGCGCAGGAATCGATGGAACCTTTCTTTAAAAAAGTAGTATCTATTGAAAACCAAGGGCAAGCATTGTCTGTAATGGGGATAAATTTAGAGCCCATTATCATCACTACTATTCAATATTATATTAGAAATTTAGTTGTAGCAATAAGAAAAAGAAATTGAAGGTATAAAAATAGGAAATAAAACTATCACCCTTTCCAAATGATATAGATGTATACTTAGAAAACCCCAAAGAATCAACTAAAAAGCTGGTTGAAACGATGAACAACTGCAGCAAAGTTGCAGGATATAAAATAAACCCACATAAATCATTAGTATTTCTATATATTATCAACAAAACCCAGCAGCAGGAGATGGAAAGAGAAATTCCACTTAAAATAACTGCAAACAATATAAAATACTTGAGAGTCTACTGGCCAAGACAAACCCAGAGATTATATGAACATATTTACAAAATACTTTTTCACACAAATAAACATTTAAACAATTGGGAAAATATTAATTGCTCATGGGCAGGCTGGGCCAAAATAATAAAAATGATAATTTTACCTAATTTACTTATCCAATATCATACTATCCAAACAAAAAAAAAATTCACACAGGTAGAAAAAAAAGTAACACAATTCATCTGGAAGAACAAAGTGTCAAGAATATCAAGAGAATCAATGAAAAAAAAATTAAAGAAAATGGCCTAGCAGATTTCAGACTGTATCACAAACCAGCAATCATCAAAACAATCTGGTACTGGCTAAGAAAAAGAATGGTGAATGACAGTAATAGATTAGGTGCACAAAACAATAATCTTGTGTTTGATAAATCCAAAGATCCAAGTTTTTGGAGTAAAAACTCAACATTTGACAAATGATGCTGGGAAAACTGGAAAGCCATTGAGAAGAAATTGAGAGACCAACATCTGACACTGTATATCAAGATAAATTCAAAATGGATAAATGATTTAGACATAAAGGGTGATATCATAAGTAAATTAAGACAGCATGGGAAAAAATGTACCTGTCAGATCTATGGATAAGGGAAGGGTCTATGAACAAACAAGAGGCAGAAGTAAAATGGATTTTTATTACACAAAATTAAAAAGCTTTTACACAAACAAAACTAATGCAGCCAAAATTAGAAAGGAAACAGGAAATTTATAAAGGAAGGAAGGAATTTGAAGCAAGTTTCTCTGATAAAGGCCTCATTTCTCAAATATATAGGGAATCAAGTCAAGTTTATAAAAATAAGAGCCATTCTTCAGTTGATAAATGATCAAAGGATATGAACAGGTAGTTTTCAGAAGAAAAAAATCAAAGTAATCAACAGTCACATGAAAAAAATGCTCTAAACCACAACTTAAAGAAAAGCAAATTAAAGCAATTCTGAGATGCTAACTCACACCTATTAGACTGGCTAACATAACAGAAAAGGAAAATGATAAATGCTAGAGGGGATGTGGAAAAATTGAGACACTAATACACTGTTGGTAGAGTTATAAACTAAGCCAACCATTCTGGACAACAATTTGGAACTATACCCAAAGGGCTATAAAACTGTACATACCCTTTGACCCAGCAATACTACTTTTAGATCTGTATCCCACAGAGATCAAAGAAAAGGGAAAAGGACTTATTTTTACAAAAATATTTATAGCAGCTCTATTTGTAGTGGCAAAGAATTGGAAATTGAGGGGATGCCCATAAATTGAGGAACTAAACAAGTTATAGTATATGATTGTGATGGAATACTCTTGTACTATAAGAAATGATGAGCAGGATGGTTTCAAAAAAACCTGGGGAGACTTATATTAACTCATGTAAAGTGAAGGGAGCAGAATCAGGAGAACATTGTACACAGTAATAGAAATACTGTACAATGATTAACCGTGAATGACTTATCTACTCTGATCAAAGTAATGATCCAAGACAATCACAAAGGATCCATGATGAAAAATGCAGTCTACCCACAGAGAAAGAACTGATAAATTCTGAATGCGGATTGAAGCATACTCTTATTATTGTATTATTTTGTTTATGTTTTCTTTTGCAACATGATTAATATGGGAATATGTTTTACATGACTTCACATGTATAATCAAAACCAAATTGCTTGCTTTCTCAAAGAGCAAGGAGAGGCAAGAGGGAAAGAGGGGGAATTTAGAACTCAAAATTTTAAAAATGATTGTTATTTTTTTCATGTAGTTGGAAAATATTTAATGAAATAAATAATAATAATAAAAAATGAAATAGTGGTTCTTGTTAAGCTGGACCCAGAGATGGCAGGGAGTTAATTCAAAAAGTAAGGTTGATTTTTTTAAAAAAGTATAACTTTCTTACTTTTAAAACCATCAAAATAAAAATAAATCTCAGCAAAATTACTAGTACTTAAAAATCTCCATTCTCCATTAGGCATCCTGGCTTGATCTGGCTGTTAGGCCTATATGTTATGGCTGAAGATTAATGCTGTTACATTTTGCTGTCAGCTGTTAAAGATTTTGCCCCCTCACAGGGAGCAGGAGGAAAACCTAATCCGAGATCAAATGGTCCTTACCAGCTTTTGCCTTGCAGTAGCTTCTGGTTTTGTTTTTGAAGATAAGCTCCCCCAAAGAGAGGCTTACAGCACCTTCTGAATGCTTACCAGATTAAACAATACCCATGGCTCAAGCTCCAGGTATGTGATTATGTAGAAAAAGCAGCAGAGCTGAAATTGAGGTAAGCCTAGGGACCCAAAGGCACCACAGGTGGGGAAATAACATTAGCATGTGATTCTGCATAGTCTCAAATGATAAACAAATTGACTAAGTTCTATTATGCTTCTGGTTAAAAGAAAGAAAAAAAAAAATCCAACTCCAGCAAGCATAACTTGGATATAACCTATTGTGTCTTACTGCATCCATGTCAACCCTGGCTAATTTACTACAGACTTGAATAGCCTTGTTCTCATTAGATTGGGTTCCACACTGCATCCCCTTTCTCTTGTAAGATGCAAAACTCTGTGTTTCTATGTGTGTCAGCACTGCCAACAGCCTGACCAGAGAGATCAATTGGGATTCTGACACTAAAGCTATTTACATGGACTAATATCCCAGGCTGTACAACCAAACAGAGGCAGCTGGAGTTCAGTTTGTATTTCCCTGCCAGGCAAAAGAGTAAATCTGATTTTCTTCTTCTGAGGAAAGATGGCATGGCCATCCCTGGAGGAGATGAATGGAGCCCCAAAGATGCCGGCTTTTCTCACTGGCTTTTCCTAGCTGAGCAGATGTCCTTTGCCTAGCTCCAGAGAGGAAATATGAGTTTGGTCTTAGCTAAACCTGACTTCACTAAACTAGGACATCTGAGGGGGGAGAATTTAAATTTTTTGAATCAAATGTTAGGATATTGATGATCTCATAGAATCATTGATCTAGAGCTGGATGGGACCCCAGCATTTATCTAGACCAATCTATTTACAGATGAGGAAGCTGAAATCCAACAAGATTAAGTAATTTGCTCCATGTCACACAGATTGTAAGCATGAGTTCTGAGCTTAAAAGTTGATTTCCTCAGAATGATCCTGTCTATTAAACCTGCTTCTTGTTAGAGGGGCAGGGGAAGGGCAGGAAAGGGGGTCAGACCTGTGATTTCCTCAGTATAGAAAGTCCCCTGACCCCACCTCTGCCAGGAAACTAACTGTACTAATGCAGATCAGCCACTCTTCTTAGTTTATATTGTTAAGAGTTGTCTACTCTAGGTATACTGTGAGGTCAAAGAATTGCACACAGTCATAAACATATAAAGAGAAGAATTTGAACTGGTGTTCCCTATTCCTGAGGCTAGCTTTCTATCCAATATGCCAGCTTCCTCTCTCATTTTTCTCTGCCTTACATTTCTCATTTACTTATTATTCAGAATTTAAATTTGCAAATGATTATTTGTTGTCTGGTGGTTTTTTGTTGTTATTTTCAGTTCAATAATTATATTATATGTATATATACATATACATATATGTATATATATATATATATACATATATATGCTATGGACTCAACACTTTTCTGTGTGCTATGGAAGATACAACCACAAACAAAAGATTCAAATTTCAAACATTTATGTAGAGTGCAGCCTTGAAAACCATAACTAGACCTAAAAGTCCCTGTCCTCAAAGACCATTTAAAATAGGAAAAGAAGTGATTGGGATAATCTATTTCCCACCTAAACGAGCATATAAATATAATCAAATCTGATAATGTTTACCTAAGGAAGGTGATAAAGTGAAAAGGGTACTGGCTTTGGAGTCAGAGAACCTAAGTTCAAATCTTAACTATACCACTAACTACCTTTGTGCCTGGACCTCAAGGAAAGTAGTATACTCCAGTGGAAATGGCACTGAATTTATAGTCTGAGGAATTGAGTTCAAAACACAAATCTTCTACTTGATACCTATGTGACTCTGAACAAGTTCATTAACTTCTCTAGGCTTTAGTTTCCTCATCTATAAAATAAGAGGATTGGTCTAAATAGCCTCTCAGACGCCATCTAGCTCTACATCTATGTTCCTAGAACATCTGGGTGTGAGACAACAATAAAGGGACATGGAGGCAGCTAGGTGGCACAATGGATAGAGCACCAGGCCTGGAGTCAGCAGGACCTGAGTTCATATCCAATCTCAGACAGACACTTGACACTTACTAGTTGTGTGACGCTAGGCAAGTCACTTAACCCCAATTGCTTTGCAAAAAAAAAAAAAAAAAGCCAATAAAAGGACATGTGGAATTTTCAATATTCCACATTCTCCTCACCAACTTTTGTAGCTGTATCAGATGATATTTATTAAAACATAGATTCTTTCTGCCAAGCATAACTACCTCCCAAGTAATCTCTATAACACCCAGGAAGTAGATAATGTCAGGAAAGGAGGCACCATAATGCACAATGTGGGCATCTTCTGGAGCAGCAGACTAGGGAAGAGACCATTTGCAAAATCAAGTTTAAGGCATGAAAATTTTTAATTTTTAGTATTGACTCCCAAAGTTTACATTCAAATGTAGCAAGGTATATAAATCAGGGTTGTCATTTTCTCCAAAAAATCCAAGAAAGCAATGGGAAACTTTCTATATACCAAGACAGTCTTTGTCACCGAAGGAAAAAAAAGCCATTGCTTAAATATTTCAAAAAAACATTTAAGATTATTTGATTTTGTCTGTTTTCTATATTTAGTATTTAGTTTAAATAAACTACATGAGAAGTAGAAGATGAAGAAAATAAAGAAGTGGAATTCATGAGGAGAGAGGCCAGGACCAAAGCAATGCATAGGAATGTAGAAAGAATGAAGAAATGAAGAAAGGCCTGAATGACAACAGGGTCCTGCTTCCCCACTTCTCCCATCTCTCCTTCTGTCTTCCTCTGTTTTGCAAGATGAGCAGAGGTCTTTTAAAGTGGGGAACAGAGGAAGGTTCAAGTCCAAGAAAAACTCTGTGATAATATTTGCTTTCTACAGTGCTTTGAAATTTACCAAGCAGTTTAGAATTATTTCTTTTTGTACTGAAAACAGCCTTTGAAGTTGGCAGAATATTAACTCCATTTTTGATCCAATTCAACTAACATTTATTAAGTGCTCAGTATTTGCAAGACCCTGAGCTAGGTGCTGAAAATATGGGAAAAAAATTCACCATATCTTAGAGTTGAAAGTAACCTCAGCAGCCAACTAGTTGAACACATTCCTGAAGAAGGATACCCTCTAACTGCACTGCCAATAATCCACCATCCAGCTTTGCTTAAATGATTTCAGGGAGAGGAAGCACACTATCTTTTAAGTCAGTTCACTCCACCTTTGGATTGATATAATTGTTAGTCAGTTTTTCCTGACATCAGGACTAAATTTGCCACTTCATAATTTTCATGCATTGCTCCCAGCTCTGCACTCTTGGGTTAAGAAGAAAAGTTAATCTTTCTCCCACAGTATAGCCTTTCAAATTCTTAAATACATCTAAGATCCTCGCATAAATTCTCTCTTCTCCAAACTAATCATCCCTGATTCGTTTAAAAGACCTATATATGGCATGAAATTGAGGTCTTTCACCACTCTGGCTACCTTTCTCTAGACTAGTTTATCAACTATACTTCTTTAATTGTAACCCCAGGACTGAAGGCAATAATACACATGTATGCTGATCAGGACAGAGTGCAGTAGGATCATTGCTTCCCTAGTCCTGGAATATATATCTCTCTTTGCAGTCCAAGATTGCATTAGGTTTTTTCTTGACAGCCATATTACACTGCTGGCTTATATTAAACTTTCTGTCCACTAACGTGACCAGGTCTTTTCCAAACAAATTGCTGTCTAGACTTTATGCCCCAAGTTTATACTTCTTTAGGTGATTTTCTGAACCCATGTATGTCTTGATCACTATAAAATTTAATCTTATTTTAATCTCAAACTCAGCCCTATTGCCTGACAAGATCTTTTTTTGGATCCTAACTCTGTCTTTCATTGTATGACTCATGTGTCCCAGTATTGTGTCATCTGAAAATTCCATAAGCATTTCATCTATGCCTTTAACTAAGTCTGACAAAAATGTTAAACAGCACCAGAGCAAATATAGATCCCTGGGACACTTTCCTAGTGACTGACTTCCAATTTTATATTGAACTGTTAATGACTACTTTTTGAATGCGGCTATGAAGGCACATTAAATCCACCTAATTTTACTATCATCTAGCCCAAATCTCTCTATCTTTTTACACTAAAATGAAACTGTCAAATGCTTCACTAAAATTAATACAAACAACATCTGTGGCATTCTCCTGATCTACCAATCTAGTATCAAAGGAGATTAGGTCAGGCTGACATAGTTTTAATGAAATCATATTCTCTTTGTCATCACTGACCCCATTTGGGGTTTGCTTGGCAAAGATACTGGAATGGTTTGCCACTTCCTCCTCCAGCTCATTTTATAGATGAGGAAACTGGGGCAAACAGGAGTAAGTGACTTGCCCAGGGTCACACAACTAGTAAGTGTCTGAGGCCAGATGTGAACTTGTGAACATGAGTTGCCTAAGCCCAGTGCTCTATCCACTGTGCCATGTAGCTGCCTATCTTTTTGGTTGATAGTAACTAAACATCCCTTTCGTAAAACTTTCTAGAATTCGTAAGAAATTAAAATAAAGCTCACTGGTCTCTAAATGATACTCCTCTTTCACTCCCATAAAACAACAACAAAAAAATGAGAGGTATTTGCTCTTCTCCAATCCTGCGGTACTTTTCCAATCCTCTTTCATGCTTTTTCAGATATCATTGACAATGAATGGCTCAGCAATCTCATTCAGTACTTCCTCCAGTACCCAAGGATGTGGTTCATCTGGACTGTGTTTTGAAATCATCCAGGGCAGCTAGATACTCTTTTACTATCTCCCTATTTATCCTGAGCATCAAGATGCTTATTAGTCATTTTGTTATTTTTCAACCCAAATATCATTCTCCTTAGGAGGAGCAAAATAAAAGTGGAACAGCTCTGACTTCTCTCAGTTGTCTGTAAGCATCCCATTCAGCCTAGCGGAAGAACTATAACTAATATTTTTTAAAACCCACCTCTTTGTTGTCCTTTGCCTTTCTTGGCAGGATCAGCTCATTCACTTATCTGCTCAAAAACTTTCAATGGTTCACTGTTGTGTCCAAGATAAAAATGCAAACTCTTAAAAAGCATCACCAGGCCCAATTTGGTCTGACCTATTTGGCCTAATTTGGCCAATTTGACTCCAACCTACCTTTCCAGTCTTCACAAATTCTACTTTCTAGGCAAACTCGACTACTACTAATTGTTCTCTAATATGATCCTGAAGTCCTTCTCTTTTATTTACTGAGCAGGCAAGTCAGTCATGTCTACAATCCACTTCCTTTTATCTCAAACTCCCTTCCAAGAGCTGGATTACCCTATTTCTGTTTGCCTGAACACAAACATATACTTATAAACTGAAAAAAATGTCCTTTTGCTTTCCTTGCTATCTCTTAACTTGAACGAAAATCCATTCTGTGACATATGTCTTCCATCGAACTACCAATAGTCCCAGAGGAAGGAGAGCGTCTGTTTTTATTTGCATCTATCTAGTTTGGCTCTTGACAGAGTTATGCCCCCCAAAAAGATAACATTTTAATAAGTGTTTACACGCTACCACTCCCCAAAGACTCAGCTGATAAAATTCTACAAGGGAACTAATTATACTTCAAGACAAATCTTCTCTCTATGGATTCAAGGTTCAGTCAAAGCTTCAGACATGAATCTTTAGGAAAGTACAGAGCTCCTCCTTGTGGATTTAGTTACATGCTTTGTTTCCTGCACATTTGAAGAAGTGGAGGAAAATGTAAGTTAGGTCTTTAAAAATAATAATAATAATAAGCTGTCTTCTTTTGCATTGAACTTGAGATTTAGACAATACAAACCAAGAGAGTATAATCTGTGTAGATAAATCCAGATGTTCACTAATAGATGCTCTTCAAGCTAGGTCAGATACTCTCATTAGTTCATTGTCATCATCAATAGTTACTGACTGATAACCTCTAGGTACATAACATTTTGCTTAATGCTGTGGTATTGGGTTGAAAAGTATATCAAGCATTGCTGTTACAACTATATGTGAGGAGTTAACACATATTATTTTATGGCATGTTATGTATTCCCAAGACATTTGTCTTCTAGTCTACAAAGAGTTAAAGGTTTGGTGAGTATTTATTTTAATACTTGGTAAATATTAATCAACCATTTCACCAAATATCCATTTGCCTCCAACTTTATTCATCTAACCATTCATTCATTCACTCATTGCAAATTTCTAGTGACTACCCACTAAAAGTGTAAGACTGAGAGGCAGTATGGCATGACTTAGAGTATTGAACTTTGAATTTAGGAAGACCCTAGTTCAAATCCTATCACTGACACTTTCCTAGCGATGTGAGCATGGGCAAGTCACTAAATTTCTCTGATCCATAAGCAACTCACTAAGACTTATTTACCAAGCTATTAACTGCTTGCTGGTAAAGTGAGTTTCCATTCTATTACAATCACAGAACTTTGACATAGTGATAAATGGATATAGCACTCTTAGGCAGTGGGAGATAGGAAAAACTTAAAATGTAGTAAGTTATCTTGCATTATTTGCCTGCCTAAAACTAGAAAAGGTAGCTATGAACCTGAAGAATTACATATTGATAGCTAGAATGGGGTATTTTATTTATAATTCTCCTCTAAGGAATAAACCAATGCTTTTGTTTGGGATTAAATAGTTAATAGGGTGGAAACAGCTGCCCTATCAAGAAAATAATATCAAATGCATCCGTATGATTTCACCTTTCTCTGTAATATTCTGGAAGTCCATCTTTTGCCGCTGGGCATTCACAGAAACTGTTACCCATGCTTGGAATGTGCTCCTTCCTCATCACCACTTCTAAGAATACTTGTTTTAGTTCAAAGTTCAACATAGTTGCTACCTTCTCCACAAAGCCTTCCATGATCCTGCACATACATGCACACATACACATAAACACACAAATATTCACATGTATGCACATGGTTGATATTGCTCTTTCCCTCCTCAGTTTCCCTTATACTATGTGTATTTATGTATATATTGGAACTCCCCAGCAGAACATAAGTTCTTGGTTTTTGTCTTTGCCTCCCTGACCCCTAGCACACTGCTTACATAGAGTAGGTGTTTAATTTTTTTTTAATGAATTGAAATTATTTCCGCATACTTCTATGTGTAGTATAGTACTGGTCAGGGAAAGGAATGTTTCATGGGGAAACATGCTCATTAGATGAGGTTTTCTTGCTTTGTTTCTTTTTTCTGCCTGACTATGAAAGTGTTTGTGAAAAAATATATTTGTGAGCTGAAATATGTAGGAAAAGAATTCTAGATGCAGAGGCTATTTGAACAATAGCTTACAGCTGAGACATGGAGGAGTCAAGGAAATGGGGAAATAGGAAGTGAGATATAAGTGAAAGTAGAGAAGGCAGAAACCAAGTAAATGAACCTATTGTTTAGTCAAAAAAACTTGTCCATCAATATGTAAATCTTGGTCAGACACTACAAATGAATAGTGATTTGGGGAATTGCAAAATTCTTGTAATTGCCTCAAAAAGCAAAGGTCCATAGTTTTAATATCAATGTGCTTCCTATGTGGTTGTGTGGCTGTGAATCCTGGAACACTATAGTGTTTAAAGGATTATCATTTGGAGGGAAATGGAAATGCATATGACCCTCTCCCTGGCTTCACTTAAATCCCAACTAAAATACCACTTTCTACAGGAAACCTTCCCCAGCCCCTCATAATTCCAGTGTCTTCCCTCTATTAATTGTTTCTTATTAATCCTACATATAGCTTGCTTTATATACATTTCTTTACATGCTATCTCCCCTTCAGATTTTAAACTCCTCTAGGACAGGACTATCTTTTGCCTCCTTTTTTATACCCTGCACTTAACATAGTGCCCGGTACATGGTAGGCACTTAAGAAATGTTTATTGATTCATATGGTAGATGTGAGCAGGTTGTACTAATTAAAGAAAAGAAGTTGTGAAGGAAAAAAATAGTTAAAGAATTCAACAAAGAAATAAATTCACAAAAAGATAGATTGATGTTGCACCAAGAGCAAGGGATAGTCAATGAACAACGTACATGCTTCATGACATACTAGTCAAGATCAAATAATGTGGACTTCCTATAGTGAACTTGTTGGAGGGCATTTATAAGTGTTACAAAATGGGTGGGGATAGATGAATTGGGATCTTCTTTCTTGAAGGGAATACCCACATTGATAAGATCCCACATGTATTTGAGTATTTGAGGAGAGGCAAAGTTTTGATGTCTTGAAAAGTAATGGCAGGTATCAGTGTTCAATGAAAGGGGAAAGAAGGAATCCTTGAATGAATTCTGTAGTGTGGTATAGAGAAGGAGCTCTGGCTGTGGAATCAAAAGGATTTATGTCCAAAACACCCTCTGATGCTTACTACCTATATAACCTCAGACAAATAACTTAATTTTTCTTGGTTTCACTTTCCTCACCTGTCAAATGAAAAAGTTGGACTAGATAGGCCCTGAAATCTTTTCCAACTCTAAATCTATGATTTTATTTTTGGAGCTATGAACATAAAGTCGTGAGACTAGCTTTCATAAGCCATACATCCATCTGTGAACTATGCAGAGTGCCAGGTGATTATAGTGATGTGCTTTGTTTTTATGTATGGAAATTGTCATTCACGATTTTTTAAAATTTTAAATGTCTTTTATAAGATCAGGAAAAGTGCCTCCATCTTTTCTACTAACCAAATCCTTTTAAAAACCAGATACCTTAGCAAAGCTAGAACTAGTACTGGCTACCTGAGCCTTTGACAATTATATCAGTATCTGCCTCATAATCTTCTCCATCCCATCTCTTTCCCCCTACTAACACCCTATCCTTCCAGTCATTAATCCTCTCCAACTTCCATGACTTCTACATCCAATCAATACCAATCATGCACAAGAGCATATGTAATAATTCAGCCACCTCCCCCAATGGATTTTGCCCCAGGCAGTTGAATTCCTAGTTATGTCTTTGCTCCTAATTTTAGGTTCACACTGTTTCCCATGTGCACTATTTTAGGTGAGGGATAACCAGGTCTGGGGACTCAAATTTGACAGCAAAGAAAAAAGCTGAAAAGGGGAACCAAATAATATTAAAATTTTAGAGGATGGGTAAGAATACAGAGCAAAATATGTTTCCAGTGTTCTGTGTTAAGGGGCCAAGGAAAATTGTGGAACTGCCAAGAGATAAGGAAAAGGAGAAACGTGAGAGAAAGAGGCAGAAGGAAAGAATTCGTGAGAAAGATAAATAGCTGTTGCATGTTGAGTGTAAAGTAGCAGAATCAACAGTTCTGAAGGCAGCAGAAATGCTAGACTGGAATAAAGAAGAAAAATTAGAGCATGAGTGGCAGAGCTGGTAATTGTCTATACATAGCTAAGCCATGGATCACAGGAGGTTATCCTACATCAGAATAGGAGCATACATGTCCTAAAGCTCTCATGGTTGGATTCCTCCCATGACAGATTTTCCTAAAAGAAGTGCAGTGGCCAGGAAAATAAAAGGTAGATGGCTGAGAATCTCCCATCTGTGAACTATGCAGAATGCCAGGTGATTACAACGACATGCTTTTGTTTTTATGTGCGGATACCATCATTCACAATTTTAATTCTTTTTAATTTTAAAGGTCTTTTATAAAATCAGAAAAGGTTCCTTCATCTTTTCTACTAATCAGATGGCTCATATCTTTTTTCTCCCTGCTCCCTGTCTTTTCCTAAGGTGCCTCAAGTATAATCCTTTTAAAGAAAAATTATTTATCCGACCTTGGCATTTTTATCAAGAAATGGAGATGAGCTGGAGACCACACTGGAAATACAACTCATAAAAACCTTTACTACTGCCAACTTATACAGTCAAATTAGAATGAGATATAGGTAGTGGGTGACCATCCATTATAGTTATTAGACCCATAAGCATTGTTCCTGTTTACACAGAGTTCAATGATGTCTGCCATATTAAAATAATTTATAATTCTTTATTAGTGAGTAACTTATAAAATACTATTTTTGTTGTGTTTCTAGGTTACTTTTTTCTCCTCCCTAGGGAAATATAAGATGCCTGTTTTTATGAAAGAGACCTAGTAGAAGTATTTTGATAACTTGCTCCAGTTATGATGAAAGAACTCTTGGCTACCTGGGCCTTCTTGCTAATGGAGTAGTTAACACCCAGAGCACTGTCAGCTTCCATTTGTTCTCTTCTCAAGGTAATAGAGCCTGGAAAAAGTCTTCTGCCTATCTTGTAAAGTTCTCAATCCTATTTACTTCCGACAGTCAAGAACGTCTCCTGTTCTGCATTTAAAAAGCTTTTTTTTATTTTCTCAGGAAACCACAAATGACTCTTGTTTGAAATCGTGACCTTCCAAGCTCATCCCATATAGAATGATATGAATATGATTTAGTCCACACCATGAATCCTTTCTAAATGAAATGCCATTCATGCCAATATCGAGGTTCTGTCCAAAGGATGCAGCACTTGCTTTGACAGGAAAAAGAACTATCCACATCTTGGCCAGAATGTTCTCTCTCCAAGTATAAGTTAGAGAGATTTCATGGTTTAAAGGAAAGCACTATATGCCAGCTGATGATACATAAATTTCCCAGTCTCTTTTCTCTAAATCCAACCAGCAAAGGTCTGCAGGCCTGAGATTCACACCATTTTAAGTTTGAACCAACTGCTGTGCTTAATGCTGATATAAAGTATTGCTGGACTTAAGAGAATTGCAAAGCTTGCCTTTAGATTTAGGCTCCTAGACTCTCCATATTTCTTTCATTCATTAAGTATGTGAGTGGGAAACTTTAAGCATCTTGTTCTGGAAACCACTGAAATGCTATTGGCTGTAGAGAAAGGTTCTGTAGAAGACAGGTTCAACTTAGACTCCTTCTCAGGATACTTAGTTATCAAAATGGGAAACTCCATAGACCACATTAGGATCCAATTCCAGTGTCACCGCTACATTAAATGAAGCCCTTCTCTGATTCCATATTTATACTAGTTTTTCAAATATTTTTGATTGATCTTAGTGTAACCTATATGTGACCTTAGTATTACCTAGTCTGTCCTTAGTATGACATCTTGCTTTAAATTATTACAAAGGAAGAGCAAACAAACAACAAAACAAAAATAACAAAGGAGGAAATCTCAGGTATTTGAGTAGCAAAAGTAATTTCTTTTATTTTTCCTTTTTAAAGATTCAAATTACACTTTTCCGATAAAAAAAAAAGGAAAAGAAGCTTACCTATCAACTGATGCCCTGACCAGTACACATATACATACACACGTGCACACACACACACACACACACACTCCAACAGCACCCTAGCTCCCATTTATGTGCAAACAAGAAGGCAAATTGCTAGATGTTTACCTTACTCCTTTATTTTTGCAGGTGACCTGCTATAAATCTTCATAGTGACAATTTACTTTTTCACTCTCAACACAGTAACATTATTAATCCAGGCTGGCAGATTTCTACCTGAGAAACAACATATTTCACCAGTTATTTCATTAAAAGGAAAATTGTAATGTACGATATCAATTATGTTGAGTTGTAGAATATCACCATCTAGTGGATTTTCATCAATATCACAGGGAAATTTTTTTTTTAAAAAGCATTATTACATGCCCAGTTGACAATACCTGGGCAATTATTTTCCTTTCCCTCCACACATGTTTACAAAGGATTCAAGGGACCTCTTCTTACATAACACAGTCCTATGCTTTTTTAAAAGGGTATAGTTCCACCTGAGGGGATAAGGTTGTCAACTGACAGGTGATTTTTAAAGTCTTAAAGCATATAAAAAAGATTTCTATCTCTTGTTCATTTCTGTTAAGAAAAATAAGGATTGCAACATCATTTCCACATAGAAGACACATTTTTAACTTTTTTTCTTTAGTATTGATGCTTTTTGCTATTATATCATATTCATTCCACTTCTGAATATATTCCCACTTTCTGCCTAGTAAGTCATCACTTATAACACAAATTAAATGAGAAAGGGAAATAATGAGACACTCAGCAAAACTCAGCAAAAGCATATAAACTATCTAATTGTATGTGCAATATTCCACATCCATAGTGTCCCACCTTTGCAATGCTCTTTAGGGTGAAGTTTGGTTATTATTATTTTACAATATTCAGCTTCACTTTAATGTTCTTCTACAGGGTGTCCCAAAAATCTTAGTTCAGTTTTAAGTTTCAATAGTACTTTAAAATTACATTTAAATATTGTTTCCTGATTTTGCTTACTATACTACTCTAGATGACTCTGGAAGAGAGAGTGAAGCTAATGATTTTGTGCAACTCTGCCTCAATTAAATCCAATTCACTCACAAGTCATTCGTCCTCTTCGAAAACAAAGGACAAACAACAACTGTGCCTGGCACATAGTAGGTACTTAATTAATGCTACCTGGGTAACTGATTAACTCTGTATTGGTTCAAATAAGTTTTCCTACACTTCTCTGAATCATGTATAGTCACGATATTTTACCACATTCAAATACCACAATTTGTTTAGCTACTCCTCACTCTCTGGGCTTCTACTTTGTTTCTGATTCTTTGCTACCACAAGAGTGAATATGAGATTTAAAACAAGTATGAGGTAGAATTGACACTAATGGTGGAGAGACATAAGAAGGAATTGTCTGCCAAGTTGAAGGAGTTCATTCTCAGAAGGACTCTGAATAGGCTACTTTAGTGTTTTAGTGAATTTATGAGCCCATGAGATGAACTCTCAAGTGCAGAATGGAATCTCTTCATGGATCATCAATCTGGACAATTCCTGCGTATGTCTTTCCATAAACCTATCATAAGAGGAAAGTAGCTTCCTGGTTGGTTTCTCTACCTCAAATCTCTCCCTTTTCCAATCCATCCTCATCATAACTACTAAAATGGAGGTCTAATTATATTACCACCCTATTCAATAAACTTCATGGCTCCTCAATACCTCAAGGTGGTATCAAATGTAAATTCTTTTGTTCAGTATTTAGTGTTCTTCACAACTAGAACCCAATCTATCTTTCTGGCCTTGTTATACTTTACTCCCATATACTTGTAGTTCAGTCAAAGTGGTCTTCTTGCTGCTCCTTACACATAGTACTCTATCTCCTGTCTCTATGCCTTCACTTGGGAGTCCCCCACATCTAAAATTAACTTCATCCTCATCTCAACCCCTTAGAACCCCTGGCTTCCTTCAAGATTCAGTTCAAACACTATTACCCCTAACTGTTAGTGTTGGCTATTATTTATTCCAAGATTGGAACAGCATTTCCACATAGAAGATACATTTTTAACTTTTTTTTAATATTGATGCTTTTTATTATTATATCACATTCATTGCACTTCTGAATACATTCCCACTTTCTGCCTAATGGGTCATCACCTATAACACAAATTAAACAAGGAAGGGAAATAATGACACATTCAGCAAAACTCTTCACTATTACTTAGTATGTATTTATCTGCATATATGCTATTTCCCTTCCCTTCCCCTCCCCAATATAATGTAAATTCCTTGAGGGTAGAAACTGTTTCATGTTTTGTCTTTGTACTCCCATGCCTAGCACAGTGCTTGGGTTGTGATAAGTTCTTAAGAAGTGCTTGTTAGTAGCATATGAATGTAATGAAATACTATTGTACTATAAGAAATGATGAACAGGCTGACTTCAGAAAAACCTGGAAAGACTTGTATGGTCTGATGCTGAGTGAAGTGAGCAGAACCAGGAGAATGTTGTACACAATAACAACCACATTGTGCAATGACAAATATTGATAAACATAACCCTTCCTAGCAATACAAGGATCTAAGATATCTCCAAAGACTTCGTGATGAAAAATGCCATCCACATCCAAAGAAAGAACTATGGAGTTTGAATGCAGATCGAAGCATACTATTTGCTATTTTTTTTTCTTCTGTTGAGTTTTGTTTCCTCTTTCTGGTGGTTCCTCCTATTGATTCTAATTCTTACTTACAACATCACTAATGTGAAAATTCCTATGTTTAATAGGAATGTATATGTATAACCTATATCAGATTGTGTGCTATCTTGGGGAGGGTGGTGGGGAGGGAGGAGGAGAAAAATTTTAACCTCAAAAGCATATGGAAGTGATTGTTGATAAATCAAAATAAATTAATTTTAAAAAAAGAAGTGCTTGTTAAGTGAATGAATGATTGGACAAATTAAAATGAATGAATTAAATACAGTTGCAAAAAACAAAAATCATAAATTCCTGAAGGTTGAAGACCACATATTTTTTGTTAACCTTACTCCTAGAACAATGCAAAGTGACACAGGTATTAAGAAGCAATGCTGGGATTGTAATCTAGTTCCAAACCCTTCTCTCTTTCCATTGCCATAAATCCTGATTAAATCAACAAAAATATGGTGTAAATAATATTTAAAAGAGCATGAAATACTCATATGAAAATAAGTAGAAGGCTAGACACAATCATGGGGTTCCAAATGAAAAAGAAAGAAGGAAGGAGGAAAGGAAAAAGGGAGGGAGGGGAGAGGAAAGGAAGGAGGGAGGGAAAGAAGGAAGGAGGGGAAGAGTGAGGAAAGGAAAGTAGAAAAAAGGCAGGGAAGAAGGAAAGGAAGGAGGAAAAGTAAGAAGGAAAGGAGAAAGAATGGAGGGAGGGAAGGAGAGAGGGAAGGAAGGAGGAAAGGAGAGAAAAGAGGGGAAAGAAGGAAGAGGGAAAGAATAAGGGAAAGAAGGAGGAAAAAAGGAAGGAGGAAAGGAGGAGGCAATGAGGGAAGGAGAAAAAAGGAAGAAAGGAAGAGAGAATTTTAATTCATTTTGTGCTGGAAATTATGAGCATGGATTTTTTTATTCCTATTATAATGAGGGAGGGGGTAAATTCTAAAAAATTAACGTAAATATCTTTATAATAAAATACTTGTGAAGCTCAAAGGAGATTCATCTGTGTGAACTAGTGCCATGTGCAGGAAAAGATGGCAGCTATATCTTTTGCTTGTGAGAAGAATGAGGAAGGGGGGATTCATAGCCTCTTATTTGCATTTCGTGCAGGCATCTGAGAAAGTAAAAGAAATGAAGAAGACATGTTACATCCTAGTGCCGAGGCCAGGCATCTATTGCCAGGGAACTAATGATGACATAAACTGGTGGAATCAAATTGAGTTTGGGCTAAACGTTGAACAAGTCATCTAACCTCTCTGAGCCATAATGTCCTCCTTCATAAAAAGAAGGGGCTGGACTAGATAACTTCTAAGGTTATCCCCTACACATCCACAAGAAACACAAATTCATCTCCCCCAGAGGGTCAGTAGCCGGGTGATCACACAATAAAGATACACATGTAGGGGGTCCAAGGTTATGTTCTTGTACTATTCTTGAGCCCATACACAATGAAAACAGACAAGAGAGACAAACAAGAATAAGGTAGGTCACATTCATAGGCTCACAGGATTGCCAATGGAACTAATCTTAGAATCAACTTAGAATCCCCAGTTTACAGATGAGGAAGCTGAAGCAAACAAGGTTAAGTGACACAACTATTAAGTGTCTGAAGAGCCAGATTTGAACTCAGGTTTTCCTGACTTAAGGCCCAGCCAGTGCCACCTAACTACTTCTTGTAGAATGATGTACCTTGTAAAATGTAATTTAATAGAAATAAATATTAATTCCTACCTACTTGGGTTCAAAAACAACTTCACAAGGACATGAAGAAGAGGCATTACTAGATGATAATTCTTGTGAAAAAGATCAGTAGATTTTAGTGGTCACCAAATTCAGGATGAATCAAGAGTGTGATTCAGCAAACAAAAAAGCTAATGCCATATTGAACTATATTTAAAAAAAAAAAGATAGTGTCCAGAAGAGGGAGAACAATAGTCCACTATACTCTCTATTTTGGTCAGTCTGTATCTAGAAAATTGTTGATTTCTGGGTGCCACGTTTCAGGAAAGTCACTGACAAACTAAACCATAAGCAAAAAAAGCTGACTAGTATGATGAGAGGCTATGTCATATAGGAATGAACCAAAGGACCTGGGCATAGTTAGGCACGAAGAAAAGAAGACTTATGTGAAACAGGATAATGATCTTCAAATATTTAAAGGGCTATCATTTAACAAGGATGCTGAATTGGGTATCAGGAGATTCAAGTTCATAACCTGCCTCTGCTACTGTGACTTTGGGCAGCCCCTTTACCCTTTCTGGATTCCAATGTTCTTATTAGTCAAATAAAGGGTTTGATATTTAAGGTTCCTCTAAAAGTCTGTGACTGTGCAATCCTGCTTCATTTCAAAGTCTTCTACTTCGATTCCCAGCCCTAGCCCTGACCAATTTGATTCCAAACAACTGGCCTTTCCAAGAGAATTCAAAATGCAGCAAGCCTTTCACGTGCAGGCTTGCTGATTTACTACTATTTCAATTGTAGGCTGTTGTTTGTCCTTTTCAAAGAGGACCAATGACATCACAGATTGATGTGTTGACTTACACGTGAATTGGATTTGTGGGGTAGAGTTGCACAAGTCATCAGCCTCACCCTCTCTTCCACAGTCATCAAAGTCCAGTGGCAAGACAAAGGTCAAGATGGCTGGTGACGGTCCTGGATGCAATGAATGACCTTGGCTCTACATAGCACCTGCTTCAGCCACTTTCATGGCCATTGGAACAAATTGTTCTCATCTGCCCTTTCTTCACATGCTTGGTATAGACATCCCTCTAAGTCACCAAGAGGTTTGCAGCCTGTCGATTAACCTCAACCTGGTCTAGCCCATCTGCTGAGATGGTTTGACCAGAGTGTGACTGCTGTGCATGCTATACCTTCTTGGAGCCAAAAGGAAGAGTTGGGTGAAAGAGGATACCAAAGGTGGATGAGCAGCTCTGAACAGGGCTACTCAAATTTTGAAATACCATTCACTCCAAGGGATGCTGGCTGACCCAGTCAACATCCCCTGAAGTGAAAAGTGTCCACATTTTCACATGAGCTATCATCAGGAATTAGGACCATTTCACTATTGTTTCTACTTTTCTTACTATCTGACTGATCTGTAGTTTGTCTGCATCAATTGGAAAAAAAAATTATTAACAATCAAGATGGATTTTGAAACCTGGTGAAATTATTTAGAGGGGTCAATACACCCTGGTTGCCATAACAGATCATTAAGACCTTGAAAATCTGTAGATCTAAAGAAAACTCAAACAGAAACAGAAATTATTTTCCACTTTCTTTGTACACTTCTGCTTCTGGATCTAGCATGTTCCCAATAACTAGAAATTTAAAAAATCTATTCAGAAGCTAAAACTATTACTCCATCAGAGAGAAGTTTCCCAAACCTGCTTGCTATATCCTGAAAACTTTACTCCCCTATCCCCAAACTAGGTTTAATCATTAATTCACAATCAATCAATCACGAAGTATTAATTAAGCTTCTACTGGGTCCTGGGGATATAAAGACAAAAACTGAAGAGTCCCTGCTCCCAAGGAGATTACATTCTATTAGGAAAAATGTGTAAGTATGCAGAGAAAACATATAAAATAAATGTGAAATAATTAAGTAGAAGGAGAGCACCAGAAGCTGGTAAGCTTTGTGTAAAAGATGATGCTGGAATTTTGGAGGAAACAAGACCTTTTAAAATGTAAAGGTGAGGAGGGAGTTCATTTCAGGTCTAAGGGACAGCCAGGGCAAAAGCAAGGAGATGGGAAGAGAGCAATATATGAAGAACAGTAAGAAGGCCACTTTGGCCAGTTTGTTGAGTATAGAAAAAGAAGAATCTATAATAAGGCTAAAAAGGTAGGTTGAGGTCATGGTCTGAAGGACTTTAAATGCCAACCAGGAGTTTATATTTGATCCTAGAGAGTCATTTGAATTTAGTGAATACAATCAGAAAGGAACATTAGGAAAATTATTTTGGCAGCTGGATAGAGAATACATGGGAGTGGAGAGAGACTTGAAACAGAGAGATCAATTAGAAAGAAATTACAATAGTCCAAATAAGAGGTAATATGGGCCTGTATTGGAGTAGTGGCCATGTGAATAGGAAGAAAGGGTCAGATGCAAAAGATACTATGGAAATAAAAACAACAAAGTTTGACAAGTGAATGGATATGGGGGATGAGAAAGATTGAGGAGTCAAGGATGATACTGAGATTGTAAACCTGGGTGATAGGAAGGCTGGTGGGAAGACTTAACAGAAGTAGAGAAATTCAGAAGAGGTGTGAGTTCGGAGGCAGGGGGGGAATGATGATTTCAGTTCAGGAAATTTTGACTTTGAGGTTTTTATGGAATATAGTTTTAATAGTCCAATACATAATTGGAGATGTACAGCTGAAGTTTGGGGAGAATCTAGGATTTGATAAGTAGATCCAAAAGTCATCTGCACAGAGATAACAATTGAACCCATGGGTGGTCACCAAGTGAAAATTAGAGAAGATAACAGGCCCCAACCAGCCAAAAGACAAATTTATACAAGAATAGGTATAAGCTCTACTGTCAATGTAATAAGGTCTTTGCAAAGGATAAATTTTGACTGACTTATAATTTTGTTTAGGGGTCTAGATAGTGTAAGTGAGCGCAGATGTTAACATGTGAAGACCTATATGTGCCACTTATACAGCTTTGGGGAACAGCTGAGGCAAGTGGAAGATTAGGGCATGGGATCTTCTGGACTACTTAGAAGTTCCAGGAAGTAGAAAGAATGTTGGTGTGCAAATGGTTTGGTAAACACAAACAGGTCATATTTTGGTGTAGTGTAGATGTAATGGAATCTCAATTTTGAGGCATGGGCAGACCATATCATGGAAGTCAGTGGAGTTCTTTCAGAGAAGAGATTGCTGGGGTCTAGAAGGTGCACTGTGGAATCATTGGTCTCCTTTCCTTATATTGCTATGATGTAGGAATATTCAGGGGCATCATCTATATTAGTCAGTCCATGGTTTGTTCTTCTCTGGTACTTCCACAGAGCCCATACTTAGATGATACCTGTACGGGAAGCTGGTAAGTCAGATGAAACTGGCAAGTCATTTCTAGTCTAGCTCTGCCTTTAGACTAGTCTCACCTCTTTGAATTGGTACAACTGGGATTGCCTCCAGCATCCTGTCCATTTCTCAGTCTTCATGCTGAAAGACTTAACACTGCTAACCATCACCTCCTCCTAAATACTCTAATCTAACCCATGTAACTATCCATTATCTAGCTTCCATCTCCAAATCTCTTCCAAAAGAATAGAAACATTTTCCCAAATGTTTTATTATTTATTTGTATTTATTGTATTGTGCTGTATATTGTATGTATGTATATTGCAATTGTATGTATTTACTATTCCAAATGTTTTATTAAAATCTAGATAAATTATATGTTATAACATTCCATTGACCTACCAGACTAGTAATCCTACTTAAAAAAAAAAAAAGATTGGGGGAAGGGAAGGCACAAAGTTAGTTCTAATGAGGAAAAAGTAAAAGCCTGATTCATGGCATCTGGACTGCATTCCCGGTCAAGATTTCTGTCAACATAGCTGGGGAGTCTATGTTGTCTATATGTCTTGGGAGTGAAGCAGTTCGGCCTGATGGAGTTTCAACTACAGCAAAGAAAGTGACTTTTTAGATATGGATCCTAAAATCTAATAGGGATACAGTCCTAGAGATAGCTCCTAGGAAGTTTTTGCCTACTTCCATAATCCCCATTCCCATGTTTTCTTATTATTCCATTTTAATAACTATTCCCCAAGTCTCTGATTGGAAGGCAGAGCAGAGAGCCCTTCCCAAAATTTCCAACTTCTCCATCATGCCTACCCTTCATAATTCTCCCCTCCCCTTCCTTTTTGTCTTCCCCCATTAAACTGTAAACTCCTTGAGGGAAGGGATTAACTAGATTTCTTTTTCTTATTTGCATCCCTAGTACTTACCATAGCACCTAGCACATAGTAGGCACTTAATAAATGTTTACTAACTAAACTTGTTCCCCTCAACATCTGCCAGAAGTAAGTGTCAATATTCCAACTCCTAAGACTTCCCCTCTGCAAGATGTATAGATAACATATAGACAGCCCTTCTGTGGAGTCTCATATAAAGTTAAAGCATGTTGCCCTGTCCTGAAGCTTCATGAGATACACTCTGCTTCTCACCTCTTCCCTTGTCTCTACTTTAAACACATCCTTATCTGCCTCCTCCCTAATTAAACATCACTGCCTCCCCCAAACAAACAACTATAGTCATGCTCAGTCCTTTACATCCATCTTGCCACAGTTTCACAATTCAGTTATCCTGTCTGGTCTAGAGCAGTTTATGGTGTTCACTGAACAAATGAATGAGCTCATATTATATACCACGGTGTTTAAGAAGTGTGGTTAATACTAGTGTTCTACAGCAACTTACCAGCTCCTCTTCTGAAAAGTACCTCTCATTTAATACTTCATAGCTCCTGCTCATCTTGACAAAAGCAGATTTTCACCTAGTATGTGTTTTCATGAGATTTTGATTATGCCCACAGCACAAAATGTAAAAGAAAAAGAGATTATCAGATTAGCTTCAACAATATGTGTTGAAATTGAATGATTCTGGCCCTAAAGTGAAGTGACTGTTTGGTTTATATGCTGAACAACTTTTGATTAATGTAACATGGACAATGGGTTGGATCTTTGAATGTTATTCAAACTTCTTATTTGAATTATCTTATTCTTGAAGCTTTATATTTACCCAATTCAATCCAATAAACATTTATTAAGTACTTATTATATGTGCCAGGCTCTGTGTTAGGTGCTGGAGGTATACAATTGATAAAAAGACAGCCCCTGACTCAAGGAGTTTACACTATTATTTCTGTCATTTTTAAATCTTTAATAATTTTCCATTTCTATATTATTGTTTATCCATCAAACAATCATTCAACAAGCATTTATTAAGGGCCTTCTATATGCCAGGTATTGTGCTAGGCATTAGATATACAAAGAATAAAACAATCTTTACTTACAAATAATTTTACATCTTAATGGGGATACAGAAATGCATGCTTAAGTATATACAAAATTAACATAAAAATTATAAATAAAAGCAAAGTAGTTTATACAAGGTAGTTTAGGAGAGGGCACTCCCAGGCAAGAGGGATATGGGGATATGGGGATTACATGTTTGCAAGCAATAAAGAAAGAACTAGTATATAGAGAAAAATTGAAGATTCATTGGGGATGGCATGATTGAGGTTAGAATTTGATGGAGAAGATGGTAGGAAATGGAATCAAGGACACATATGGAGGGGTTTGCTTTAGCAAGAAGGACTATCTCATCAGCAATTGTGGGAAAGGAAGAGAGAACTGGTGAGAGTATCAAGGGGTTCTGAGACAAAGAGAAGATGAAAGGAGGAAGCTCATGTCAAAAGACCTCAATTTTATCATCAAGTAAGGTCCAACTGGGAAAACAGAAATAGTGAGATGCGGAAAGCTTGAAGAGAGCAGAGGTTTGGAATAGGTTCCGTGGGGAGGAAGATAAGGAAACAATTTGAAAATAAAAAGGATTGCTTTTCTGCAATGAGGGACAAGTTGAAGTTGGGTAACAGGAATTTATAACCTACCCCATCAGCACAGTTGGGTAACTTCCTCTAGCCCCATTCAGCTAAACATGAATAGGAGTGGAAGTCATCCAGAACTGAAGCTTGGCAAGGTATGGGTGGTGATTTGGAGATGGGGGGAGGGGTTAAGGATTCTACAGCAAAGAATTATATAGAATTGAACTGGATAATACAGGGTCAAAATTGGTAAAATAGTAAATGGAAGTCAGTACAGGAGTAATATAGACTAAGACAGTACAAGATGTGGAGGGGTTGGAGATCTCAATAAGGGAAAATAATAGGTTTAGGAGGGATAAGGCCTGTAGAGGAATGGAATGATAGGAAATTAGGATCAGATTGAGGAATGGCAGCATCTTTGATAAATGAAGTGGGACAAGAGGGCAGTGGGAGATACAGGTTGTGACTATCCCTGTGTGTGGGTGAGATGGAGAGGTCTGAGTCATGGGTTTGAAGAAAACTAAAGAATTGAGAGGTTAAAATGTGTAAGAGAGCTTGAATATGAATGCTGACATTTCCAAGTATAAGAGCAGGGGGTGGCCTTCAGAGGCAGGATGGTAAGCCAAATGCAGAACTCTTTGAGAAAGTAGGAACAATGACTAGGACTAGCATGCATTAACCATCATGATCTGGATAGGAAATTATGATTGAGTGAACTTCAAAGAAGGTGAGTTTCTGAGTAACGGTGATAAAGGGAAAGGTTGTAAGTGACAACATTCTGACATGCTCCCCAGGACCAGTATGTCAGGAGATGGAGGAGGGGAAAGTACTGCCAGCGCTGGAGAGGATGGCCAGGGTTGCAGTGTCACAGGGAAGAGCCAGATCTCATTGAGGGCTGGCAGATGCAATGAGTGTGAAAAAAAGGGACCCATGATGAAGGGAAATTTGTCTTTTTGTGCAAGAAGACTTCTCAAGGGCACAGGAGTGGGCAGATTCGGAGTGAAACAAATGGGATAGGGTTGACAATAGGATGGCAATAAGGATTAAAGAATAGCAGGCAGAGGTTGGGGAGAGAGAAAGGAGGTGAGAGATTGTTTGCCATAAGGAAAGTAATGTGTGACACCTAAAAAAGTAAAGCACACAGTCTCTAATGGGTATTATTGCCTGAACTACTCCTCTTGTGCAGGAAGGGGAGAGTAAAGAAATGTTACAACTAGGTCTTTTCTCCTACCCAGGGGGATAATGGGCTTGCTAGAGTCTGGATTTTCCATCACCCCGTCCTCTTCCTCCAGAACAACTAGGGGATGAGCAGGGCAATAGGCAGTGGGGGGAAAGAGTGGGGTGGGCTTGTTCTCTATTTATATTAATTTTACATTTTATACTAATTTTAACTTCTACTGATTATATATTAATGTACTAATTTTAAGAACCTAAACTGTTCTAGTCACAATATTTCAGAAGACACATCCATTTTATTTTCTGCAAGAAGAGATCGGAAGTGGGATTCAAATCCAGGTCTCAGGGACAGCTAGGTGGTGCAGTGGATAGAGCACCGGCCCTGGAGTCAGGAGGACCTGAGTTCAAATCCGACTTCAGACACATAGCACTCACTAGCTGTGTGACCCTGGGCAAGTCACTTAACCCTGATTGCCTCACCAAAAAAAAACCAACAACCACAACAACAAAAAAAAAAACAGGTCTCTCCTGATTCCATCTCCCACATTCTTTCCACTGCAGCTTCCCTACTACACGTAAGGCACTGAACTAGGCATGGAGATTACTATAAGATACACCTGACATTGTGCAGAAGTGATGGCATAAGGGCAGAAGCAGAATAGTTTGCAATGATCAACATAGCCAGCTCCTCCCAAATTCCATCAAAACAGATTGAGTAATGGACAAGGAGGTATGATCTGAAAGCCAGGGCAGGAATGCAGGTATTGGGACAGTTGCTATGCACAGAGGATATACCTCAGACCACAGACTGGGGCATTAGAATCTAGTAGTTTGCATGGTAGTTAGGTGACACAGTGGATAAAGACCTGGCCTTGGAGTCAGGAGGACCTGAGTTCAAACCCGGCCTCAGACACTCAGACCAAGTAGCTATGTCACCCTGGGCAAGTCACTGAACCCCAATTGCCTCATCAAAAAGAAAAAAAAATAATCTAGTGGCTTGGCAGGTTCATAATACTGTTTACTAAGGTCCAGTCAATTCTGTTTAATTCAAGAAGCATTTATGATGTACTTTCTCCATGCCGGGTACTATGCTAGGCTTGGAGACATAAAGAAAAAAACTAAACAGTTCCTCCACTCAATGGGCTTACATTCTATGGAGAGTGGGGGTAAGGTAGCTAGACAAAGACACAAAGACAGGAGATGGGCTGTCTTGTTTGAGAAATATCAAATCACTTTGGCTAGAACATAGGGTACATGAAGAGAATCATGTATAAAGAGCCAAGTTGCAAGGGCCTTTAAATGTCAAAGGATTTTGTATTTTGTCCTAAGACCAATGGGGAGCCACTGAAGCTTCTTGTGCAAGAGAGTGGCATAGTCAGCCCTGAGGAGGAGTTCTGGGATATTGTCATTCTAGAATATTGGTAGCAACAGACCTGGGAAAACCAGGAAGGAACAGGATGTAAGTCTTATTGGTCATCTAGGGGGTCAGGATGGCATTATAGGGGTCTAGACAGGCAACAAACACATCAAGTCCTGGGAAACCAATGAAGTCAATGAAGAGCAAGCAAGTGCTACAGATTGAAACAAAAAAGTTGCTTGAGTCAAGGAGGCAAGAAGATTGACCTAAGAAATATGAATGAGCAAGCATCATTAAAGGTAAATTTGGATTCTAGTGCAGGGTTTGTTTATTCCTTGTCATTTTTAAATTGCCATTTCCTGGCCAGCCATGGTCCTATAAGTATTCATTGTAACCAGGAGAGCACAAGATTGAAAGTGAATCATGAGTACTGGGGTCACCAGGAGGTCCCCATACTTTAAGCTTAGAAACTAGTTCAGTCATGGAAACATATGCTTCCTTTGTGTTTTTTTCCCTTTTAAACTTGTGCATCAAGCATTATGTCAAACATCTAAAATTGCCGTTAAGTCTGACCTCCACAAAACAGAGGAGTGAAAAATACTGATCAGGAAAAATTAATAAATCAGGTACCATTGAAAGTTTTAGTTCACCATTTATTAAAGGCATGTCTTTAAGCTGGAAATATGCATGGTATGTCTTATGGATTTTTATCATCCTTACAGTTTAGTAAAATCATAACTTTATATATGTAAGCCTTCTGCATATGAAATGAAGGAAAAATAAGGAAATGATCACTTTATTGCTTGACTCAGACAAGATGGGCTTGGTTTTATTGTTTTGTAGCTCACCACCAAAAGAATATACATTTATAGTGGTGAATTGTCCTTGACAGCTATGTGGTAACTAACTTTCCCTATTGCTTTTTCTTCCTAAGTCAAAAATCTATTTGCCAATATTTGTTTCTTTTTCTGAGAATCTGGAAATAATATCAACTTTAATTTGCCATTAGTTTGGCCAAATATAGCTAATAGTAATAATCAATAGCATTTATGTAGCACTTCAACATTTGCAAATTGCTTTACAAATGTTATCCCATGTGATCGTCACAATAACCCTGGGAGATAGGTACTGTTATTATCCTTACTTTACAGTTGAGGAAACTGAGGCAGACAGGTTCAATAATTAGCCTAAGGTAACCCAGCTAGTAACTGTCTGGGGCAGTTTTTGAATACAGGTTTTCTTAACTCCAGGTTCAGTACTCTATCTATTCCACCACTTACCTGTCTCTTAATTCATTTGACTTCTTTGTATATCAGTTTCCTCATATGTAGTAGTTACTGCAGTACTTCCAGAATCTAGGATTCCATCAGTAGAGGTTTTCCCTTTGCCAGTATAGCTAGATCACAGCTCCTCTTTGACTTATTAAACAGACTTTTTGAGTTGTTATGGCTAAAAATTCATCATCTTGGTAGATAAACATCTAATAATCTTCTGACAATTCTTCACCTGTTTTACACATAATAACAATAAGCAGGTTTCACTAGGTGATCTCTAAAAAGTACTTTCTAGCTCTGGGATTCTATGAATGCAGTTATCCTAGTTTTTCAACCACAGTCTCAACTTTACGTGTTACTGAGTAGAAGAAAAAATATTCATTCTTTTATTTCAGCCTCAGATTAATTATATTTTTATTCCTGTCTTCATACTCGTCTACCTTATGCATGCTACATTCCTACTAAACTGACATTTCTGTTCCTCCTCCTTCCTCCGCCCACTATGACATTCATCCCCTCCCCACTTTTTGCAGACTATTCCCCATGCCTGGAGTGTTCTTCACTTTTTCCAATTCTTTCCTCCATTCACCCTTCAGCCCAAGTGCAACCTCCCATAAAAAGTCCGTCTGGAACCCCCTAAATTATTTTGTATTTACTTTGCATTTACTTATGAATGTATCTATTGTATTTATTGAAACTCCACCTTCACCCCCAACCCAATCATAGAATATGAGAATCCAGTTAGCACAAGGACAGCTTTGTGCTTTGTCTTTGAATCCACAGTACCTAGACTAATACTTTGAACACAGAACTAAAGGTGTTTAGTAAATGTTTGTTGAATTGAGTTGAACTGCTTGTAACTGGTATTTGGATTAAGGATTTGTCATATATAATATAATCAATGGCACTGGTTCCTTCTTAATTTAGCCAGATTCTTTTCCTCCATCCACTGAACTCCTTTGGGTACACAAACAATACCAATCCTACAATATTTGTCAATTTCCTTTTGCACAGGTGCTTAGCTCAATGAATAAAAGACATTTAGCTCCCATGGTACCACCAGCCCTTGTTCCACCTCCAGCCCCACTGTGGTTAATCAAGCACTAAAAAGATGAGCTGGTCACACTTGGGATTCTGGGAGGTAGAGGGAGAAAGTGTTAAAAAAAAAAAAGCTGGAAAATAGGTTAAAATGGGGGCAAAACAAACAGATTGTCTGTCTCAGCTCACAAATGGAACAATGGAATGTCAGAGGAAGCTAGGTGGACAGTACACTTAACTGCATGACCCTGGACAAGTCACTTAACCTCTGCCTCAATGTCCTCAACTGTAAAATAAGGATAATAATAACACTTACCTCCCGGGGCTATCGTGAGGATCAAATGAGATAATATTTGTAAAGCATTTAGCACAGTGCCTGGCACATAGTGTGCATTTACTGAATGCTTTTTCTGTCCATTAAAGCTAGAAAGGACCTCATGTCAGCAAGACTCCACTTACGGACATGTGCTTCTTTTACATATATTCTAAGACACTTAAGAACTTAATATACTTTAGTCTTGCCAATAGTATACCATGGCATATTGCATCCAATAACTCAAACTCTTACAGTCTTTCTTTGAAAACAAGAGTATTGATCAGAGTTTTTAAGTCTGTCAAAGTCATTTGTCTCAGAGGACCAATGTTGAAGCATGCTATCCACCTCCTCACCAAAGAGGTAATGGACTCAAGGTGAAGAATGGGATACATATTTTTCAGACACAGTTAATGCCAGAAATTATTTTTCTTGACTATGCATATTTGTTAACAATGGTTTTGTTTTCTATTTTTTCCAATGGAGGAAGAAGAGACAATGTATTTCATTAATTTTCAAAAATTAATTATATTTTTAAAAGGAAACAAGTGTCAATTTATTAAGCTAACAGAATTAAAATCCATTAATCCATTTTTGACTCATAAAATCATATGCATCATTGTTCAGCAAAGTGGGAATAAGCCCAATCAGATAACTACTTTGCATTAGAAACTGAGCTGCGATAACATTTAGCAGTAAATTATACAACATGTCAAGAAAGAGAAGGGATTTACACAGAAGGGAAATAAAGAGGGCTAAGGTTTTTGAGAGGTTCTTCAACACACAGAGATAGAGTATTGGGGACAGAAGTAGAGGTGGAAAATTTCAGGGAAAGTACCTCTAAGAAAGCACAGCAGAGAAATTGAGATAACTTTTCCAAGGTCAAGTCAATAAGCATTTATTGAGTACTTACTATGGGCTAGACACTATGCTGAGTGCTGAATGTAATATACAATATTATGTACGCATATATATAATATATAATAAATATAAGCAAAAAGTACCAACAGTCTCTCTTCTCAAAGAGCATACATTCTAATAGGGGGAGATAACACATAAAACGGAGTTGAAAAGGAGGTGGGGAGTGGGAAGGAAATCATCCAGGAGGCACAGATGAGACTCTAAAGCAGAGTCAGGAGAAGAATGAAGGATGACTGGCCTAGGCCTTTCCTCAAAATGAAGGTTGTAGGAGGAACTCACCAATGGAAGAAATGGGGTGCCAGGATGAAGGGAACTTCCAAGGTGAGAAGACAACTAAAGCATGGTAGTAAAGTTTAGAAAGTCAAAAGAAGAACTGGGAGAGAAGTTCCCATTTGACTATTTTTGCTGGGGTATATCAAAATTTCTTGTTAGGCAGAAAAAGCAAGACAATCTCTGAGCCTCTTGAGGCTCAGATGAGAGAGAGAGCTGGGAAAAGTCAGAGAGACAAAGAAAAACAGAAAGATACACAAAGACAGAGTGACAGATACAGAGGGAAAGACAGCAGAGAAGGTTGGAGAGGAAGCACTCTCTGGAATTCTCTCCAAGATAAAGAGACAGAGACCAAGACCATGCCTTCTGGGTTCTTCTCAAAGCCAGAGAAGGAGAAAACCTCTCCTTCCCAAATAGCCATAAAATTGTTCTTCAAACTACAGAATACATGATTATTATTGGTACCCTCTGCTTTCCCATTGTAGGCCTACAGTGTAGTATTCTCCTAGTGCATCTTTTTCTATTCTATTTTGGCTTCTCAAATGTTGTTTCTTTTCTATATAGACAAGTTATAGAACCATCATTATTGGGCACTTAAATACCTTCTTTAAGGACAAAATTAATTTCTTGCAGAAGGGCAGGGAGAGGAACACTTGGGCAGAATGACTGAAAATTGTATTCTGTTGGATTTGGATCTGAGAATTGCAAAATGATCTGTCAAAGTCTGTCTTCTTCCCATCCTCTCCCACCTATCACCCCCCAATCAATTGCTTGGAATACGGTTTTGGTCTAGGTCACAATGGTGGGGAACCTGTGGCCTTGAGGCCACATGTGACCTACTAGGTCCTCGGGTGCAGCCTTTTGACTGAACCCAACTTTTATAGAACAAATCCTTTTATTGAGGTGACTTGTTCTGTGAAGTTTGGATTCAGGCAAAGGGCCACACTTGAGGACCTAGAGGGCCACATGTGGCCTCAAGGCCACAGGTTCCCCACCCCTGGTCTAGGATAAAGTTTGGTTCAAGAATTGCCAATTCCTGTGACCTGTCTTCACACTCCCTGAAGGATATATTCAGAACTATGTTGAGGGAAACACAGAATCTTAGTTAGAAGGGACCTTAGAAACTATCCAGTCTAACCTGTATTTGAATTCCTCTTTAGGAGTCCTGACAAGAAGTATTTGTTTTAAAAACCACAATGATGGGGAATCCATTACCTCCAATGGTAGTCCATTCCTCTTTTCTAACAATCTTTTACTGTTATCACATCAAATCTAAATTTGCCTTTTTGCAACATTTAAATGTTCCTATTTATTGGTCTTTTTGTTCTTTCATTTTACGTTGCCACCATGTATATTTAGAGATCAAGGCAGGAGCTTTTAAAGACAAACATCACCTACTTCATCATTTTGTCTACAGAGAATTGAAATGAAGAGCCCCCAAAGTTATTCCATGATACAAAAATGTTTCTAAGATATGTGATGATCTAGTCCTGGTTTATTTTCATATTTTATAATTATTTTAAATAACTAGGTTATTGTTAAATTTCTGGCAACTGGAAAAGATTATAATTCCTCAAAAAATGGTTTTCTGGTGAGATACCCATTTCTAAAGAAATATGATGCAATGGGGGCAATGTGGTGTAAGGGAACAATACTGTACTGGGAATCAGGAGGCAGTGAATGGCATGGTGCAGTGAAAAATTTTCTCAATCTGGGACAAAAAACAAGGGTTTGAAGCACAGCTCTGTTCCTCACTACCTACATAATCCTGGGCAAGTCCTTTTATCTTTAGTTTTAAAATTAAGTAAATACATATTTATGACTTTTGTAATACTAGATGTCACTGTGGAACACTAGCTCACCTCTTCTGACCAATCAGAAAGGGGCAGGCAGAAACCAAAGAGACAGAAGGACATTTAATAAACAATAAGAAAAATAACAAAAAGCAACTTTCTTAGTTTCACTAAATACTAAAAACTACTATTTCTCCAGTCTCATTTCCCTTTAGAGAAGTGGGTGCTATGACTCACCTAAGGGCAGTGTATTCTTTTCTTGAAATTCAAGATTAATATATTGAACACTGAAAGAAGTGGAGTGGTGACTACTCTGCAATGCTATTATATTTTAATGTATCATGACCTTTTCTTTGTCTAAGATTCCTCTTACTATTATTTCAGATATTCTTGGGGCACAGTTGGACCTCTTTTTTTCCAGGCTAGAAATGGCTTGTAGGTTAAATATAGATTAATAAAATAATTTCTGGCAGAGTGGAGCTTAAATATTAGTACTATATTAACATTTTTCTGAAAAAGAGAGAGAGACAAAGAGAGAGAGACAGAGATACAGAAACAGAGATAGAGAGAGCTCTGATTCTGTCCCTGACCCTGTCTCTTAGGATTGGCTGACAACTGGGACTTTCTTCATCTAGTTCTCCCTTCTTCTCTCTTCTTTCTTCCCACCCCTTCTCCAGCATCAGAAATATTGGAGAGGGTTTAGCCCTACATGTCTGTTGCTCCTAAATAATACAAGATAAATGGCTTGTAAATTATGCACCAAATTAGAAAGAGATTCCTTATCAAAAGACTAGGGGTTGGAATCCCAGCCTAGGGATGAGAAGAGAAGTCTAAGTTTGCTAGTCAACTTCTTGATCCTTCCTAGCTGACTACTGCAAACTCATACCACTAACCACTGGACACAAAAAATATATGAGTCTGAGTTGAACAAATGTTTTGTTGTTTATTTGTTTGATGTGTGTGTGTGTGTGTGTTTATAAATGAAGAAAGCAAACTCAATATAAAGAAATAGCTTAGCAAAAAATAAGAAAACAACCTACAAATGAAGGCTTAACGAGAGGCAAGTGTAATGGAAGTCTGGAGTATGTGCAGACTCCATCACTTCGCTAAGAAAGTGTCATCCATGAGAAAGATAGAAGAAAGCTGCCTTCTTTCTTCCTAAAAGCAAAATTACAACTCCCAGGGTCTTTATGGCCAACCAAAACTATTCAGAGGTTATGACTTTACTACCCGGTTTGGGAATTTTGCAGTCTCTTGAAAAATCAGTTGCAACCTGCCTGTATTTAGAACCAAATAACAGAGTACAGGTTACTAATTAACATTCCAGGAAGTCACCTTGGAACACCATGAGCAGCAAAAATGCAGTAAAAATACACGCGACAGACATAGAATAATCAAGAGCACCACTTGATAGGCTGTTTCAGTGACTACAGGTTTCAATTACATTCAGAATATGTCATATGCACATTTCACAGTAAGCACATGGATAACAACAAAACAGAAACAAGCATAAAAATAATAACAATGGTCAATCTACTAAATAACTCAATAGGTCAAATGATAAAATTAAACAAGGAATCTCAACTCTTGCTCTAACAGGTGTGAATGCTGGACTGTTTGCAACATCTGGCCTGAATTCCTGGACTCCAGGATCCCCATGACTTGTACGCCCTACCCAGATGGGAGATTTCACTCCTGCACCTAGAATGAAAAGAACAAATGAAAAGCCCAACAATGCAATCCCATTTCTTAAAGACTCCACAGCCCTTCCCTGTTTCTTTCACCAGAAGCTGAAGCTGGTAGTGAAAGAGTCATCTTACTTTCTCAGATGTAATTCCAGCAAAACCACAATCTGTGCTGACTTGGGTGCTTTTAAGAAGCAAATACATGGCCAATGGAAAAAGGCTCCTCCCAAGTACGTAGTAGGGTAACAGGAAAAGGTTACATATTATCTCTGCATGCCTCAGTCCTCCCAATTCTACTGGAATAATCTCCTTAATGTCCTCCACCATATAGATGATACCATGTTAGAAAAAAATTTATGGGATCTGCACATAGGCCAGACCCCATTAACACTATCAAAGTGGAGAGGAGGCATAGAGCAAAGCATGGGCCTGGAGTTTAGCCACTAGGCAAGCCACACAATCAATTCAAACTCCTTTCTGGCAGCCCCTTTTGTCTCCCCTTCCTTTCCCCATGACCTGGGAAGAGAAAGTGCATCTCAGCTTCTGTTATCCTTGGTATTACTGTTAAAATTGTTCCCAGCCTGCCTCCAACTCTTCAAGACCACTCCCCAGCCAAGCATTAAAAACTAGCCCATATCATCTGGTTCTGTTCTACTTTTCTCTAGCATCTTATCTTTCTTATCTTCACTCTCTCAGAAAGCTTCTCTCTGTGAGATAATTCTGTCAAGATCTAAAATTACATCTCCCAGGGATTTGTGCATTTGATCCCTGGAGCCTGTCCCTGCCCATGGAAAGCCTATCAGGTGTTACCTCATTTAGAAAAACAAATTTCCTATAATATGAGAAGTGAGATAAATTGCTATTTAGATACACAAAGCTGCTGGATCCAAAAATTTATTTAGAAAGATTGTAGTCGTCTCTGTAACATCTAGACATTTTTCCTGCCTGTACATAAATACCACACAGTCACTGCCAAGTTGTCTTTATATGTCCAATCATAGACAAAAAATAGCTTAGACCTTTGTAGGCTGGCAGTGAACCTTTTTCTGCAGACAGAAACAAACCTATCCAAGGGGAGTCATACTTTGGTACTATTACCTAATGGTGAATTAATTTTCTTGTGAGTTTCTGATGAGAAACAGCAAAAGCAGCCATCAGATACTGCCAGAGAAGTATAAAATCAGGAATTTGAAAAAGACAATACCTACTTAACATGCAGTCAGATAAGAAGTAAATGTCAATGTTTCCAGAGCTCTTTAAGACCCTACAAACTGTAGGAACAGATGCTGTTCTTCGCTCCTGAGAGTCACCAAGGAACAATAAATATAAAATAGCAGTTATAAGGTTTAGGGGCCTCCTATTAGCAGAGGAAAAATGGGTCTTCGAAGCACTTCTACCAACAGAAGGCATAATCATTGGTTGTGGAAGAAGCTGAAGACCTTGACATCATTAACCACAGCTCTGTGTAGATATTTCCCACATGGAGAGTATTTGCTGGTAACTTATAGTCATTATTCCCAGTCCCTCCAATTAGGAGAGTTAGGAAAATCAGATCTGCCTTAATAAACATTCTGCAGAGGACAATGGCTTCCTGAAATCATCATCATGGGGAGAAGAAAGAAGGGGGAGATCGGTCCTTGTCTATTAAGTTACAAACCAATTTAAAATAAAATACCATCTGCCACAGGCAAGATGACCTTTTGGGGACATAGGACAAGCTCACTATCCCAAGGTCATTACAGAGTGAAGGCTGTAGGGAGAGAGATTAGCACAGTCTATTCCTAGAGACAATAGTGTTTATGAATACCAATATACTTACAAATGTTTTCTGCTCTATCAAGGTTTTGTTAACTCTATTTTCACTTCATCAGAATTTCTGTTTCACATTAAAAATGAACCCATGTTATATTTGTAGTAATATGACATAGGACACTAGCACACATGAAAAATATTAAGCATAACATGAAAAGGCTCATGAAACCTATGTAAATGCAATGACCAATCTTAAGCCCAAGAAGAGATTTAAAAAAAAGTCCCTCCTTTCAGAGAGAGTCTGTGAGGGCAGAATATTATATAACTTGTTAGATATGGTCTCTATGTCAGTTGGTTTTACTTTACTGTTTTCCTTTATTTAAGGGAAGGCTCACTGGGCATGTTGGAGGTAGAAGTGATAACATCTACAAATAACTGTAGAATAAAAACAAAAGCATAATAAAATCTAATTTAAAATAAAACAACTCAATTAATCAATAAGCATTTATTAAGCTGTCACTACTTCCAGGCACCATGCTAGGTGCCAGGAATGCAAAGAAAAAACAATCTCTGCCCTCAGGGAACTCACATTCTAATGAAGTGATTTAAACTCTTGAGATGATCTGATTTGGTAGGTTCTCACACCAAATTTTCTGTAAGCTCATTTCCCCACTGCCAATCTCCTCACCACCACCACACACACTGCTTTTTGTTGATCCGTGAGACAATATTGCATGTAATCTTCCATTATCGATGTCCTACTGGATAGTATTTTGCAGGCACTGACTGCTATATCTCTCCATTTGGCAAATGTTTATTATTTGAAGTAATTTCTGGGCTTTTATGACCTCTTCATTGTAGAAATGGTTTTACATTAGTTAAGAAATAGTGATAAGCTAACAGTTAAGCTGAGATGCAAAGGAAAGTAGGGGTGTCTGAAAGGTTTTGAGGAGGGAGTACATAACAAGCATGTGGGAACAGCCTATACAAAGACATGGAGGTAGGAGATGAAGTGCTCCAATTGAGCAGGTGAAAGAAGACCAGTTTGGCTACCTTGAAAGGTGATAGAAGGGGAGTAATGCATAATGACATTGGAATGGTAGCTTGTAGCCAGGTTATAGATGATTTTAAATATCAAACAGGAATCTGTGTATAATTCTAGATCATTGAGTTGTTGCTGTTTATTTATTTGTGTTACTGTGGTTGTTGTGGTTGTTTTCTCAATAGAGGGATAGCACAATGTTCTTAGATCAGAATACTGAATTTATTTATGTTCATTTTCTTCTTGGTTCAATACAGTCCATCTCTAAAACTCAACCATGATTTTCCTGTTTGATTAATGGTACTATATATAATAAGACTTGAGTGTCTAGGCTTAATTGTATAATTGTATTACCTAGGAGTTGATCAGGGAACCTATTTAATAAATGTTTTTGTGAGACTTAAAAAAAAGAAAGAAAGAAATATGATAAGTGTTAATTCATACTTCTTTTTAGTAACTTACAGTCTATATCAGTGGTGTCAAACTCAGAAAGAAATGGGGATCACTAAACCATAATAAGAATCCCTACAGGTACAAACTGACTTGGAAAATCATATCTTAACATTATCTATGTTTTATTATATTTTTATTTGTTTTCTTAAATATTTCCCAATTACATCTTAATCTGGTTTAATCATTCTCATGATGGAGTGTAAGACAACTCTGGTCTACATCCTCAGTCCAACTTTAAATTTTTGAGTAATCACTAATGATAACACTGTGTTTGGAAAGAATGAACAATCTTTTCATTAAAAATAAAACTACAGGGAGTTTTTTTTATACTCCAGAATGAAGGTCACTGGAAAATTACAAAGCCATTTAAATGACTACAAGCTCTTCCCTGAAACAAAGGCCCATCTCTTAACTATCAGTATTCCTCCATGAAGGTGGGTGACTGCAAGACATGGAAAATTATAATCTGTGAAGACTAGAAGTTGAGGGTTGCCCAAACAGCAACAGAAAGTGCATGGCAGGCAAGAGCAGGCTATAACACATGACAAACAAGAACTCATGTAGAAAAAGTGGTCTTAAGGATATCACCAAAGAAATCCATGACCAAAAAGAAGATAGGCTAGTTGCAGCAGAGTGAGGGAAAGCCAATGCAAAAGCTGAGGGCTTCATTGGTATTCTTATAATATCAAGAGAATATCAGGAAGACCCCAATACTTTTGATGGATACCAAATGAAATTACTGAAGGATGTGGTCAAGAGTGACACAGGATGAGCAGTCATGGCTAGAAGGCAATTTGTATCATTGGGGGGAATGTCCACATCAGTGAAATTGCAGCTCTAATGGAGTATTGAAGAATGATGGTTTATGATAATAGAGAATGCTTGTCAACTCTTGACAGCAATGCAGAATAAGACATACATTTAGACATGACCATTTATTTTGCTTGTCAGAGAGAGTTTCTTTTTGGGGTGTGGGGGAGGGGAAAGGTTGGAGAGAGAAAGGGAAGCTAATGATAGCAATGGAAGGAAGGAAGGAAGGAAGGAAGGAAGGAAGGAAGGAAGGAAGGAAGGAAGGAAGGAAGGAAGGAAGGAAGGAAGCATTGAGACTAGAGAAATATATCCAGAAAATAATTCACTATGATTGAGTTGGATTCATACCAGGGAAATAAGGATGGTTCAACCTCAGGAAAACAATTAGCCTAAGCAATCATAAAAAGACAATGTGTCTATAATTGCATTCATATAAGGAATATATAGGTAATTTATTCTCTCCTCCATCTTTTTTTTTTCAGTTTAAGTTCTTTTGATTATATTTGTAAGAATCAGGATAGGGATTGAACCTGCAATTTCATTGTAATAGGAAACTCCTGAGTGAGAAAATTCACTCTATTAATGTAAGCCAGCACTTTCTCTGTAACTTAGTATAAAATTACAAGTCTGTAACTTGCCTAGAGTTCTGAGAGTAATTATATAAACAATAAAAATAACAAAACCATGTCATTATATCAATAGCTGCAGAAAAAGCCTCTGGCAAAAATATATCAGATTTATTGGGAAAAAAATCTCTAAAAAGCATCCATGTGGAAGGACTCTTCTTTATTAGTATCAGAAGTATATATCTATAAAGGCAGCTAGGAGGCTGAGTGGATGGAGCACTGAGCTTTGAGTTAGGAAGACTTGAGTTCACATCCAGCCTCAGACACTTACTAACTGTGTGATTCTGGGCAAGTCATTTAACCTCTGTGCATTAATTCACTAAAGAAGGAAATGGCAAATCATTCCAGTATTTTTGCCAAGAAAACCCCATGAACAGTATTGGCATGCTATTGTTCACAAGATCACAGAGACTCAGACACAACTGAACAACTAATATATCTAAAATCAAGGTTGGTGTTATCTGCAAAGAGAAAACCCTAAAAGCTTCTCCAGTACAAACAGGAAGAAAGCAAAGATACCTCTCTCTTACAAAATCAAAAGTTTAAATATTACCAATGAAGAGTCAACATTATCTCTATTTTCAGATGACATGATGGTATACTGTAAAATACCGTAGCAGTCAATAAACTAATTTAAATGATTAATAATTGAAATAAATTGTTATTGTTATTCAATCATATCCAACTCTTCATGGACCATATTGTCCATGGGGTTTTCTTGGCAAAGACAGTGGAATGGTCTGCCATTTCCTTCTCTAGCTCATTTTACAGATGAGGAAGCTGAGGCAAGCTGGTTAAGTGACTTGCTCAGGATCATATACTAATATGTGTCTGAGGTTGGATTTGAACTCATCAGGTCTTCCAAGTCCAGGCCAAGCACTCCATGCCCTGAGCCATTTAGCTGCCCCTGAAAAAAATTAAATAAATTGGAGTATATGGGTGTTTTCAAGGACAACTAGCACCTCTGATATGAGGTCTCACTGAACACTTTTCAGGGCTGCCCATCCACCTTTGGTGTCCACCTGGCACTCAATTCTCACCTGTGGCTCCAAGAAGTTATAGCATGTGCAACAGCCATACCCTAGTAAATGGTCTCAGCAGTCAGACTAAACCAGGTTGAGGGGGTAACCAATGGGTCACAAAACCATCAGTAAGTTAGGGGGGCATCTACCCCCAAGCATGTGAAGACTTCCCCCAGTGGAATGGGCAAATGAGAACAATTTGTTTCAGTGGCTGTGAAGGCAGCTAAAGCAGGCACTATGGAGCACTTAAAGCTTGGTCAGACATCAAAGTCCCCAAGGTCATCACTGCATCTCAAGTCATCACCAGTTATCCTGACTTTTGTCTTTCTACTGGACTTCAATGACTCTGGAAGAGAGAGTGAGGCTGATGACTTTGTGCATCTCTGCCTCACTTTGCCCACAAGTCAAGATATCACCCTGTGACATCATTGGATCTCCTTGAAAATGAAGGACAAGGGGAGGGGATGGGCAAAGCCAAGATGGCTTTAAAAATGCCTTTATATCTTTAAAAATATACCTTTATACCTATATGCCTTTAAAAATACCTCTAAACAAATTCTATAGCAGCAGAACCCACAAAAAGACAGAGTGAAACAAATTTCCAGCCCAACACAACCTGGGAGGTTGACAGGAAAGGTCTGTTGCGCCAGGGTGAGAGAGGATCACAGTCCAGCATAGGCAGTGCCAGTGTAGACTGGGACCTGGCAAATTTGGAGCAGGTTTCAGGGTGACCAAATCACTGGTAGCAATGGCAACTTCCAGACTTCTCAGCCCACAGACACCAAAGACAATTTAGAAGGTCAGAAGGAAAGGTCTGTCAGAACTGGGTGAGAGAGGAGCATAGTCCAGCACAGGCCACAACAGCATGGCCCTGGCCCCAGCAAACCAGGAGCAGACTTTGGGAGTGACTGAATCAGCAGTGGCAGTGGCTGCTTCCAGAGCTCTGGGCCCACAGACAATAAAGGATTTGAACAACTGGTCAAAAGGAGATTACAGAGGTCTCTTTGCTAGCATTGAGGAAGGACTCTGTTGCTTTGCCCATACTTGGATCCAGGTCACAGTCCTGAGTGGCAGTCTCAGGGCAAGGAGAAGCACTAGCATAGCAGAGCTTGAAGCCACAGTGAAAGGGGGACCCTCCTCACAGTTCTAAGGCAGAAAAGAGGGCTTGTGGTCACTCACAGACAAGAACACAGGCTGGGAGAGTAGTAAACACATCTCTTTTACATCATACCACCTTGGAAGAACTAAAAACTTATAGGTCCCTGAAAGTATCTCTGAAAATAGCTGCACAAAACCCCTAAAGCTTGGGACAGTTCACCTTCCACCTTGGAAGCAGAGCCTTACCTTAACAAAGAGTTAAAAAGTCAAGTAATAGGCTGGGAAAATGAGCAAATAATGGGGGGAAAAACTCTGACTATAGAAACTTACTTTGGTGACAAGGAAGACCAAAGCACACACTCAGAAGAAGACAACAAAGTCAAAGCTCCTATATCCAAAGCCTCCAAGAAAAAATATGAATTGGAGGCAGCTAGATGGTACAGTGGATAGAGCACTGGCCTTGGAGTCAGAAAGACCTGAGTTCAAATTTGACCTCAGACACATGATACTTACTAGTTGTGTGACCCTGGGCAAGTAACTTAACCCCAATTGCCTCACCAGAAAGAAAGAAAGAAAGAAAGAAAGAAAGAAAGAAAGAAAGAAAGA
>NW_020948840.1:11625824-11774354 GCF_900497805.2 Vombatus ursinus
AAAGAAAGAAAGAAAGAAAGAAAGAAAGAAAGAAAGAAAGAAAGAAAAGAAAAGAAAAGAAAAAAAAAAGAAAATATGAATTGGTCTCAGGCCATGGAAGAGCTCAAAAAGGATATTGAAAATCAAGTAAGAGAAGTAGATGAAAAATTGGAAAGAGAAATGAGAGTGATGCAAGAAAATCATGAAAAACAAGTCAACATCTTGGTAAATGAGACACAAAAAATATTGAAGAAAATAACACCTTAAAAAACAGATTAGGCCAAATGGTAAAGGACATCCAAAAGCTCACTGAAGAAAATAATTCTTTAAAAATTAGAATGGAGCAAATGGAAGCTAATGAGAAATCAAGAAATCATAAAATAAAACCAAAAGAATGAAAATATAGAAGACAATGTGAAATATCTCATTGAAAAAGCAACTGACCTGAAAAAATAGATCCAGGAGAAATAATTTTAAAATTATTGGACTACCTGAAAGCCATGATCAAAGAAAGAGCCTAGACATCATTTTTCAAGCAATTATCAAGGAAAACTGCCCTGATATTCTAGAACCAGAGGGTAAAATAGACATTGGAAGAATCCACCAACCTCCTGAACAAGATCATAAAATGAAAATTGCCAGGAATATTATAGTCAAATTCCAGAGTTCCCAGGTCAAGGAGAAAATATTGCAAGCACCATAAAGAAACAATTCCAGTATCATGGAGCCACAATCAGGATAACACAGGAATTAGCAGCTTCTACTTTAAAGGACTGTAGGGCTTAGAATATGATATTCTGGAGGGCAAAGGAGCTAGGATTCTACAACCAAGAATCACCTACCCAGCAAAACTGAGTATAATCCATGAGGAAGAAAAATGGACATTCAATGAGATAGAGGAATTTCAAACATTCTTGAGAAAAGATCAGAGCTAAATAGAAAATTTAACTTTCAAATACAAGACTCAAGAGAAGGGTGGAAAGGGCATTATTGAAGATATAACAGAGACCTTCATGATGCTTGTCACAGTGGATGATAACTACCAACTTCTGGTGATTTTCCCAGGCACAAATGAGACTGAAAAAGGAACAAAGGACACATTCACAAATAAGATGAAGCCTTGGACAAGAAACTAAAGACAATAGGAGTACAAGAGGCATTTTCCTCAATGCTGACTATTGAAGAGATATATAAGAATAAAAATTGATTTGAAAATTGAGAAGTTAGCTAACAAGATTGTGTCTGAGAAAGGAATTTTAATTTCTGGGCCAAAGGTTAAAATAGAAGAATGACAGGATCCTGGCTAAGTATGACATAAACCTAGGAAAGTCTATTTTCACAAATCTAATAAAAAAAATGTCTTTAAACTAAAGACAGTGAAGAAGAAAATTGCCTTTCTATATATACCAATTAAGATACCATTGCATATCTACAATGAAGGATGAAGGATAGCAGTTGAGATACCTGGAAATTCATATGGGACTAAATCTAAGAAAGGACATACACATACACACACACACACATACACACACACAGCACATAGCTTCAAATGTCTGTGAACAAATATTTAAATTTTAGGTAACAAGAAAGATGTACTAGAGGTCCTAAGACAATGAGGAACATGACTACATAACTGTAAATAAGACTTGGTGGAATAAAACCCAAGTCTAGACTATGACTGAAAAAAGTGTTAATAAAAAGAAACAAGGCAGATTAAAAGGGGAATAATAGCACACACACACACACACACACACACACACATATGCATATATTCACACACCTAAATTCAATTCCATTTTCTTCTCAAACAAAAATATTTTCCTCTCTTTCCCATCAAGAAAACAAGAAAAATAAAGCCATTTTTATGAACATGTATAGTCAAGCAAAGCAAATTCCTACATTAACCATATTTTTAAAAAGTCCCAATTTGAACTGTGAGTTCATTCTCTCTATTAGGAAACAGAATTTTTCATTGAATCCTCAGGAGTCATGGTTGGGCATTGCATTGATCAATGTTCCTAAGTCTTTCAAAGTTGTTTTTTTCTTTATAGTGTTGTTATTACTGTATAAAATATTCTCTTGGTTTGGCTAACCACTCTATATAAGTTCATATAAGTTTTCCCAGGTTTTTCTGAATCCATATCCTCTGTCATTTCTTATAGCTCAGTAATATTTCATTACATTCATATACCATAACTAGTCAGCCATTTCCTAATTGATGGGCACCCCTTCAATTTCAAGTTCTTTGCCACAAAAAAAAGATGACAGAAAAACTTTTCTACACATGGGTCATTATCCTCTTTCTTTTTTACCTTTAAGGATATAGACCTAGTAGTGATATTGGTGTTTAATGTGTGCCATTTAATAGGTTTTGTGGCATTTTTCCAAATTGCTTTTCTGAAGGGAGAGACCAGTTCACAGCTTCACCTTCACTACATAAATGTACCCATTTTCTCACAAACTCTCCAGCATTTGTAATTTTCCTTGTTTGTTAACTTTGTCAACCTAATGGATGCAAGGTGTAACCTCAAAGTTGTTTTAATTTGCATTTCTATAATTATTAGTGATTTTTGGCATTTTTTCATTTGCAAAGCATTTAATTTGAGCATCATTTTCATTTTCTGAAAAATGCCTATTACTACCCTTTGGCCATTTATAAATTGGGGAATGGTTTTTATTCTAATAAATTTGAATCAGGTCCATATATCATATTATATTATTATATAAATTTGAACCTGTTACTTAAAAATGATTCCTTTATAAGAGAAAGTTGCTGCAAAATGTTTTCCTAGTCTCTTGGATTTTCTTCTATTTAGCTGCATTGATTTTATTTGTGTAAATTTTTAATTATGTAATTAAAATTGTCTATTTTTTAAAATAAAGAAAATAAAGGACAAACAACAATAAAATAAATTAACAAGACAAAATAAATTTCATCATCATTTCTATATAGTACTAACAAAAACCAAGAAGAAACAATAAAAGAAATTACATTCAGAAATAACTATATAATGCATAAAATATCTTAGAGTTAACATATTAGATTTATAAAATTGTAAAATACCATTTACAGGAAAAAAAATGCCTAAATAAATGAGAAGGTATTCACTGATCATGGTTGGGCCATGCCAATTTATTTTAAATGACCATACTGCTTAAATTAATTTATGTGTTTAGTGTTATATCAATAAAATAACCAAGGAGATACTTTATAAATCTACAAATTCATATGCAGGAACAAACTGCCTAGAATCTCAAAAGAAATAATGAAGGAAAAGTATATATGACAGGGGGCACAATACTACCAGACATCAAACTATCTTATAACTAATTATTCACCAAGACTATTTGTTACCGGTTCAAAGTTAGAAAAGTATATCAGAAGAATGGACTAGACAAAACATAATCAGAAGCAATTGAAAATAGTAACTCAGTTTTTTATAAGACTACTAATATTAATTACTAGGGGGAAACAATTGCCTTTTTGACAAGAACGGGAAAACTACAAATCAGTTTGGCCAAAGTAAAGTTTAGGTATATTACATATATATTTGTAATATGTAATAGATGTACCGTGTAATATATTACAAATATGTTAGGCATGTTACATGTATTACATATTACATATATATATATATATCACAAGAAGCTCAAAATAAATAATCAACCTTAATACAAAAGATTATATCATTTTTTTTAATTAGAAGAGGAGGAGAGGAACCTTTCACATAAACAGCTGGGGGAGAATTCTTAAGCAAACTAGAAATAGAGGTAAATATTAAAAATAGAGAATTTTGAATGTATAAAATTCTTAAAAGCTTTAATAGAAATAAAAGCAATTAAGACAGAATAAGACAAAAACTGTAGAATGGAGTAAATGGTTACATTACCAATCCAGTTATGTTATCCAAAATAAGAAATGAAACATTATATGCAATAGGCTTCAAGTATGGTCCCAGCAATAGACCACTCATTTCCAAGGCAGAGTCCAGCTGTATACAAGAAGCTTGTTACAAAAGGACAGATATTCAGTAATAAGATTTGTCCATAACAAAACATGAAACTAAGAATAAAAATTTAAAAGTCCCTCAATACTATGTTTTCAGTAATGGTGAAAGAGTGGAAGTAATGTGGGAAGAGGGTGATAAGAATCAAACTTTTTAAGTCATCTATAAACTTTAATATGACCATTGAAATTCAAAATGTAAGGTCTTATCCATTGGCCAGTGAGTAATAACAATACTAGAAGAAATGAATCATATAAATCTTGTAATTCTTACTATAAACAAAACCCCTTTGGGGCCAAATAAAACAAATCTAATCCCTGCTACACATGACAGCCCATCAAATACTTGAAGAGAACTATCATATCCCCCCTTTCTCTTTCCCAAGCTAAACATTTCCAGTTCTTTCAACTAATACTAATATAACATGTACTCTAGAACTTTCACCATCCTGGTTGTTCTCTTCTGGACTCCCTATTGATTATAAGTCTTTCACAAACTATGGTGCCCAGAACTGACCATAATATTGCAGTGTGGTCTGACCAGCTCAGAGGAAAGAGGATTATTGCCTTCTTATTTCTCACAGGAAGCTAGTCCTAACTTAAGACTGTCCATGATCAGCATTTTTAGATGGTCCATCACACTGCTGACATATTGAGTTTTCAATCCATTAAAACCTCCAGATGTTGTTTTTTTAATTGCCATCTAAACTATGCCATCACAAGACTTTACTTGTGAACTTAAATTTTTGAACCCGATTATAATATAAGACTTTACATTTATCCCTACTGAATTTCATCTCACTAGATGGAACCCAATGATCTAACCTGTCTATATCATTTCGGATCATGACTCTGTTATCCAATATGTTAGCTATCCCTCATAACCAGGACAAGGACTGGACCTGTGATTTCACTGGAACAGGAAATTCCCCCATCAATGCAAGTCACCAACTTCTCTCTGCCTGCCACATAACAAATATATGTCAAAGGTCTTTCGAGGTTTAAGGCCAACTAGGTGGCACAGTGGATAGAGCATTAGATTTGGAATCAGGAACACCTGAGTCCAAATCCTGCCTCAGACATTTATTAGATGCATGACCTTGGGCAAATCACTTAACCACTCTCTGCCTCATTTTCCCCATCTGAAAAATAAGGATAATAGAACCTAGCTCACAGGGTTGTTGAGAGAACCAAATGAAATTATACACGCAAAGTGCTTTATAAACCTTAGAGCACTATACAAATTGTTAGCAGCTATTATTCCATGCTGCTTTTAGAGTAGGCACTTATATGTTTGTAGATTGATTAGATTTCATAAGGATTCTTCTCACTCAGCTTCCCTGTTATTTTCAACTGGGAATTTTTGGGTACTATCTCCATCTACTATGTTGCTTCTTTATGATACACAACTTACCTATGTTACATAGCATTGCAGGTTTGTCAAGGCATTTCCTTTATCCATACAAAATTCCAGTTTAAAGTATTTTCTAGAGAGCTAGAGATTTTTGAAACCATATTCACTTAACCTAAATTCTTTCCTCCTGTAACTTAAAGCTGCTATCCCCTTGTTATGTTTTCAGGGGTGATAGAGAACAGCTGTTCACCATACTTTGAAACAAAATGAAATGTTGTATAATCACCAGCCTACTGAATTACTTAACCTCTTTGGAACAGATCTCATCAGAGTATTCCCCAGTATCATGAAAGTCTTCTTTAACATCTTCACAGCAAACACTTTTCCAAAGCAGCAAATTCACTGCTTACTGGAACAGCAAATAAATCTGTTCAGCAAAATTTTAAGTTACTTGATAGGCTTAAGTGTTTCAAATAAATCTAAACCAACCAAGGGTACAAATGCATTAATGAGATAGATCATTGTAAATAATACAGTAGCCTCCCTAATCTGCTAAATAAAGAAGCACCAGGGGAAGCTTAAAATAAAAAAAAGGTAAGCTTAGTCACCCTGTCCATCAGTCAATTAACATGTATTAAGTGCTTGTTATGTGCTAGGAATGTCCTAAGAACTATTTGGGGAGACCAAGGCAAAAGGGGGTCCCTGCTCTCAATGAGCTCACAGTCTAATGGAGGAGACAACATGCAAACAACTATGTACAAACAAGATATACAGGATAAGTCAGAGATAATCAAAAGAGGGAAGGGCATCAGAACCAGGAGAACGTTGTACACAGTAACAGCAATATTGTATGGTGAAGAACTGTGAATGACTTAGCTAATTCTCAGCAATACAAGGATCCAAGACAATTCCAAAGGACTAATGATAAAACATGCTATCTGCCTCCAGAGAAAGAAATGATACTATCTAAATGCAGACTGAAACATGCTGTTGTTTTCTTCCTTCCTTCCTTCCTTTCTTTCTCTTTCTTTCTTTCTTTCTTTTTTCTAGTCTTCTTGTACAAAATAACTAATGAGGAAGTGTTTTACATGACTGCACATGTATAAACTATTTTAGATTGCTTACCATCTCAGGGAGGAGGGAGGAGAGGGGGGGAAGAAGGGATAGAATTTGGAGCTCAAAACTTGTTTTTAAAGTTTTTAAAATTGCTTTAACATGGAAAATAAAATATTATATTAAAAAGAGGGATTAGGAAAGGAAGAAGATGGGATTTGGGGCAGCTAGGTGGCACAGTGGATAGAGCACCGCTCCTGAAATAAGGAGGACCTGAGTTCAAATCCGACCTCAGACCAAACACTTGACAGTTACTAGCTGTGTGACCCTGGGCAAGTCACTTAACCCCAATTGCCAAAAAAGAAGAAGATGGGATTTTAGCTGGGCTCTGAAGGAAGCCAGGGAAGCCAGAAGGCAGAAATGAAGAAGGAGAAAATTCCAAGCATTGGGAAACAGCCAGCAAAAATGCCTGAAGCTGAGACAGAGGAAGTCTTGTGTGAAAAACAACAGCAAAGTAATTGTAAGGGTGGAGGAATAAAGTAGAAGAAAATTGGAAAGGTGGGAGATGGGAGGCAGATCATAAAGGGTTCTAACTAGAGAATTTTGTATTTGATCTTGGAGGTTACAGGAAGACACTAGAATTTATTGTTGGGGGGGGAAGAGGGGTAATAAGGTTAGACCTGTGCTTTAGGAAGATCATTTTGTTTTTAATTAGGCAATTGGGGTTAAGTGACTTGCCCAGGGTCACACAGCTAGTAAGTGTCAAAGTGTTTGGTCTGAGGCTGGATTTGAACTGAGGTCCTCCTGACTTCAGGGCGGGTGCTCTATTCACTGCTCCACCTAGCTGCCCCCAGGAAGATCATTTTGATAGCTAAATAGAAGATGGACTGGATTGAGGAGATACCTGAGGTAGGAAGAACAGTCAGCAGGCTAATAGTTCAAGCATGAGATGAGGAGAGCCTATACCAGCCTGGTGTCAGTGTCAGGGAAGAAAAGAGCATATATGAGAGATTGTTACAAAGGTAAAATCATTAGACATGATAACAGCTTGCATATGTAGAAAGAGAGAAAGTGATGAGTTGAGGATGACACCTAGATTTACAAGACTGAATGATGGGAAGATGGTAATATACTCAACAGTAATAGAGAATTTAGCAGGGGGAGAGAGAGATGAGTTTAGTTTTGGACATGTTGAGTTTAAGATATGTATAGATATAGATATATGAATGTATGTATATGTATGTATATACACATATATGTATGTGATATATGTATATATGTGTGTATGTGTATATCTACATATATGTGTATATATACACATATCTGAACCTCTCCCCACCTTCCTAAATTCTCTATTACTGTTTAGTGTGTGTATGTATATGTATATGTATGTATATACATGTATATGTATGTGTGTATATATATATATATATATACATATGTATATATGGAACATGTAAGTGAGATGTCCAACAAGCATTTGGAAAGGCAAGACTGGAAGTCAATGGAGAGTTAGGGTTGTATCAATAAATTTGAGAATCATTATCATGATAGAGTGACAATTGAAGCAGTGGGAGCTGATAAGATCACCAACTTAAACAGGACAGATAGAGATGAGAATAAGGCCCAGGACAGAGCTCTGTAGGACACCTATGGTGAGTGAGAGTCACCTGGATGACAATCTAGCAAAAGAGACTGGGGATTGGTCTGATAGGTAGGCAGAGAACCAGGAGACAATGGTGTCCAGAAAACCTAGAGAGAAGAGAATTAGGAGAAGAGAGTGATTGATAGTGTTGAAGGCTACAGAGAGGTCAATAGAGATGATGATTAAGAAAATGTCATGAGATTTAGCAATTAAGAGATCATTAATAAGTTTGAAGAGAACAGTTTTGACTGAATGTTGGGGACAAAAGCCAGACAGAGAAAAGAAAACATCAATTGCAGACAGCCTTCTCAATGAGTTTAGCCAAAAAAGGTAGATGAGATCTGAGATGATAGCTAGCTGGAAACCTGAATCAAGTGTGGTATTTTGAAGATTGTGGGGAAGGGACATGGTCATGTTTATAAACAGTAAAGAAGTAGCCAGGGGTTGAAAATAAGTGAAAGTAGGATACTAGAGGGGAGGTAGCTAGACGGAGTCTTATTGTATTCAATCTTCCTTTATCTCATTTAGACAAAAATTAGGTTTCATGGGACACCCATTCCCTCAACCCTTTCATCTATATTTAAATACTCTTCATCCTTTCCACTTCTCTAAGTGGTAGTGATTTCCCTTCCTTTATTCCTTGTTTCACAGTATATCTTCTGTCACTCCCATTTCTGTCTTCTCCTGAGACCATCAAAACAGAGGAAAAATAGCCACAGTCCTCTGTCATAATTATCTTTCTCTACCATCCATAAAGATGTAGGGGTTCTGTGAAAACATTGTTTCTCATCCTCTATTATCATGTAAATAATTCATCCCCACATATTCTCTTCCAATCAAACAAATGTTTACCTATCTATATTTCTTTCGGCTCCTTACATTTCCATTGCAAAATATCTACTCAGTACTCACCTTTTTCATCAGGAATAGGAAGGGAATAAGCATTTTCAGTAGTTCCCATGTGCCAGTTATCTCATTGGATCCTCACAACAACTTTGTGAGGTCGATGCTGCTATAATGCCCATTTTACAGCTGAAGAAATTGAGGCAGACAGCACTAAGAGTTAGTGCCTGAAGTCACTTTTGAACTTAGGTCTTCCTGGAAATTTATTTCATTAAGGATCCATTCCTTGTCTCCCCCCTTACAGGATTATACTTAGATTTACTGTACAAATTTATTCTATGGCATCTGTTCAGATTGGCTGAGAGACTTGGTCAGATACTGTGGGGGAACTTGCATAAAACCAGGAAGCTAGTTTGGAATCAGAGATTAGAGTGCCTAGCATTTTAGTGGTTGGTAGAAGCCTCTGGTCAAGGCCCTGAGAAAGAATTATTGAGAAAGAGAGAAAAGAGGGGCAACTAGGTGGTGCAATAGATAGAGAACTGGCTCTGGAGTTCAAATAAAGCCTCAGACACATAAAACTCCCTAGCTGTGTGACTCTGGGCAAGTCACTTAACCCCAATTACCTCACTGAGAGAGAGAGAGAGGGAGAGAGAGAGACAGAGAGACAGAGAGAGAGAGAGACAGAGAGAGAGAGACAGAGACAGAGACAGAGAGAGAGAAAGAGAGAGAGAGAGAGAGAAGAGCCACAGTCTCTTCCCACAACCCACTCCTTAAACAGAGAAGGACACTTGGATATGTCTCAAAAAAAATGTGAAATTAGTCACATACGTTTATCTGCCTAAGTTTACATTCTGTACAACAACCTACCCAGGCAGTATGATTGACCTTGCTTCACCATTTATGGACAGACAAAAACTTTGTTACTGGACATGCAGGAAGAATGAGGAGAATAGCAATTCAATAAATCTGGTTCACTTAGAGGACAAGTTGCCCATAATGTCCCCCTTTGGTTTTTTTCAACTCTCCTCCTAATAGCATGTAAATGAATTTTATTTACAAAAGCCTTCAGAGGCAGCAATCTAACCTCTTCCTACCCTTCCCCGCACCCCAAATATGCCATAGGAATAGTAAATTAACCCTATAGCAACTTTCACTTTGTCTCTGGAGGCATCTCTCACAGCATTAACATCAGGCAGTGAACCGTGAAACTTCACTTTAAGTCTTGAGTAGTCAAGACTGAATATATTGGATTAAAACACCACAGCACTAATATAAATATATAAGAATGTGTAAGAGATAGTGTAATTGTAACTAGACTTGTTACATGATAATTATTTCAATTAGATATTGAGACATTACAATAATTATTAAGAGTAGGGATGAAATAACCAAAACTATGACAAGATAAAAACGGTTTTAAAAGCAAAATATTTAAAGCACTTGCTAATAACAAGAGCTATTCCTCCAAAAGAAATGAGTTTAAAGTAATTAAGCATGATTTGCCTATTGGGAAGGGAATGAGGACATTAGATTAATTAGAGAGTATGCATTAGTGGGAAGTATTCTGCCAGATTGACTCTCTAGAAAGATTCCAACCCAGTAAAGTCTTAGTATTTTCTTTAAATTTACTTCAACTCCACAAAACTTTATAGCACTATTTAGTACAAAGCTGGCTTAGTGGACAGAGCTGGGCTCAGAGTCTGGATAAATTGAGTTCAAGTCCTGAAGCATATTAGCTTTGTGACCTTGGCAAATCACTTAACTTCCCAGTGCACCAAGCAACACCGGGACTTGAAGAGCAGGTGCAGATTGTATCAATAGTTTTCTCACCTGCTGTCTTATATGAATGAAATCACAGTTCCAAAGCAAAAACACACACAAAGTCCTACGCCCCTGAGCCCTGGCCATACAAAGACAGAACAAGACATAGACCCCTATGCTCAAGGAATTTACAATCTAGTTAGAGGAGAGGAGAAGACAGTGACAAACATAATTAAGTCTAATGTTATGTGATAAGCAGGGCAGCAAGACTCATCTTCACAAGTTCAAATCTGGCCTCAGATACCTCAGACACTTACTACTTATGGCAAATCATTTAACCCTATTTGCCTCCATCTGTAAAATGAAATGGAGAAAGAAATGGCAAACCACTCAAGTATCTGACAAGAAAACCCCAAATGGGGTCACGAAGAGTCAGACATGACTGAACAACAAAAACAAATATGATAAGCATATAGGACAGGCCTAAACAGAATAATAAAAGTGATTCACACCATATCTTTTGTGTTTGGCGAGGCAATCAGGGTTAAGTGACTTGCCCAGGGTCACACAGCTAGGAAATATTTATTATATGTCTGAGGCCAGATTTGAACTCAGGTTCTCCTAACTCCAGGGCTGGTGCTCTACCCACTGCATCACCTAGCTGCCCCACCTAGCTGCCCCACCTAGCTGCCCCACCTAGCTGCCCCACCTAGCTGCCCCACCTAGCTGCCCCAAGATCCTGTATCTTGCTGAGGGGATTTGGGAAGGTTTCATGGAGGGGTGGCACCTGAGCCATGTTTCCAATTGAGGGAAAGATTTCAACAGGTGTAAGAGCAGGGGGAAAAAATCCCAAGTCTTTTGCAAATGCAAAGGAACTGAGGTGGGAAAGGATAGTACAAGATGGGGAACTGTTGGACAAGTAAACACAGTGACTACGCCATTTCTTAGGAAAGAGACACAGGGGGGCTTCTAGCACCTCTCTCTTCTAGTAGGGTCACTTTTGATCTGGTCAGACAGCAAGACAGGAATGGAGTCATCATAAGGGGTTAAATAAGCTTATGTTATTCTAGTCTAGTCTTCTCAAAGGGAGTTTGCTGATGATGGGAGTTCCAACTCCTATGGCATTCCCTAACAACCCTTCTCACAGGGGCCAGAGTGAAGTGGGGGCAACTACCCCTCTGTCTCGATGGGGTCATTTGAGACCAGCAGAACTTGTGTGCTCCCCTAAATCCCCTCAAGCCTCAATGGGGGCCAGTTGAGGCAAACACACAGATTCCCCCTCCCAAGCCTTGCTGGGGGCAGATCAAAGTATGCACAGCATTCCAGCCTGCACAATCAACCCTAAGAGGGTCCCCAGTCCCTGACCAGTGCCCACTTGCTTTATAAGGCAACAGACAAAGAAGGCATATTGCCAGCAATAGCCTCACAATTTTACATCACTTCATCTCTATATTTACTGCGACTGCACAGTAGAAACTGTTTTGATGATTCTCATGAATCATCATCATGAGAACTCATATCTAACACCAGGAAAGTAGAGATTGTTATGGCTATGGATCCTGGGAAAGAAAACTCTAAGAATAACAAAAAGCCACTTTACACACACCAAAATTCACCTTACTTACATGAACAATGAGTAACAGTTTGACTGGAACATAGAGTATATTCAAGGTATAGTATATGATAAGACCAAAAAGAAAAATAGTGGCTAGATAGATTGTGAAGGGCCTTCAATGCCAGGCTAAAGAGTATTTTTAGTAAGTAATGGGAAGCAACAAGAATTTTGAGGAGGGGTGTATATAAGGAACAGAATAGCCCTCTCAACCTACTAACAGAAGCCTCAGAGAAGCTCAAAAATCCTAGACAGGGAAGCTAAATCACCCTGTCAAAGTAAGTAGTAATAATTCCAGTGTTCCTTTCCAGCCAGAGAGGAGGTTTGAATATCAACTAGCCTCCAATTCCCCAATAGTTTTCCTTCTCCACTCTCCGAACTCTGAATCATAACCATCCCAGATCCAGGGTCCTCAATCCCTTCCCCCAACACCTAATCCTGCACATCCAAATAAGAAACCTATAAAAACCTACAAGACTTTACTAGTGGGTGCTACATTTCCTCTGGGTGCCCAATTCCGTCGGGGTAAAGGGGTGGGGTGGCCAGCAGATTTGATCAGTATTCTTCATTCACCATCTCTCTGACTGCTCCTTCATTTTGTAACCATCTTCCCCCTCAGTAAAGCTGTAATGCTTAACTGTCATGTAAGATCCATGTTTCCTTGTATGAAATTTTAGTTTTTGGAATCTTCCTAAATCTGTTAAGGCAGAGAGAGGCAGTCAAATCTGTAATTTCAAAAGATTACTCTGGAAGCAGTATGAAGAGTAGGTCCCAGGGGGAATAGGCTGGAGATAGGAAGAACAATTAGGAGGAGGCTATTACAATAGAACAGGTAGGACATTAGGAGGGTCTGACCTAGGTAGATAAGGAAGTTGAAAAGACCTGGGTGGATTTGAGAGATGTAATGAAAAATAAAAGGACCTAGCAAATGTTGGAACTGGAAGAGTGAGGTGAGAGGGAACAGTCAAAGAGGACTTTGGTAAAAATTAGTACTATCAACAAAAACAGGCATTTAGGAGGAAGAGTATGGATTTAGTGGAGAGAAGATGATGAATTCAGCTTTGGGTGACATAGGACATTTCAGTGGAGGCAGTTAGAAATACAGCCCTGGAGCTTATAGAAGGGAGGGATGTAGATAGGAAATTGAGAGGTCATCTTACATTGGTCCAATAAGTGAAGTAATGGAAGTCATTAAGATCACCAAGGAATAATACGGGGAGAGGAAAAGTAATGAAACAAAGAGGAGGTGATGAGAGGACTGGGGACCAGAACTTTTATGGGTCAGAAGGAGGGAAAGGACCAAGGGGAAAAGAAAAGAGCAGAGAGAAAGGAGAGACAGAAGAGTTAAGTCTAACAGAAACTACAGGATAAGAGCTCGAGAAGGAGATGATGACCCATGAAATGTAAATCATGTTCTCTAAATGATGCTGTTTCTGCCCATTCCATTACCATCCCAGGAGTCAGAGAATCACAGAATTTCAGATTTGGAAGGGACCTCTATTCCAATTGATACCTGCAAGACAATTCCCTCTACAACACAAGATCATAGATTGAGAGATTAGAGATCATATAATCCAACCCTCTCATTTTACAGATGAGGAAATTAAAGCTCAGAGAAGTTATTTGCTCAAGGTCACAAGTAGGAAGTAGCAAGGCCAGGATTTGCCCTAATCACTCTGACTCCTTTTTGAACTCAATGATAAATTCCTCTTCCCATTGTACCACACTGCCTTAAAGGTGGTCATCTATCATTCTGACTTTGCTGAAATTCATTTAGGAATCCCATTAAACTTTGAGATAGTCTCCTTGTTAGGCAAGTCTTCCCTTACAGCAACTCTAAATTTGCTTATTTTAAATGGTCATTCATTACTCCTAGTTCTGCAATCCAGGGCAAAACAGAACAGATCTAGCACTATAATGTGAACTACAATTAGTGGTGTGGAAATGCTTAATGAAATGTTCTCCAAATATGTGTCTATGTATACATATATGCACATATATATCACTCGTTTAAGTTTAATTTGCATTATTAACATTTTTATCATTACTTTCTTAAGGCTAGACAATCAACAGAACAACAAATCAAGTCCAGACTTGCGACATTCATCGATTTCCATGGTATAAATGCTCATACTGAAAATTTAACAATCAGCTCTTGTGCACAAGTTCCAGCTGGCTCTAGTACATATTCCTGTCCCTCCACAAACGAAGCTGCCTCTTGTGGTCCTTTTCACAAGATCAGTTCACAAATAACTAATGATGAGCTCTGCAGGTTCCTGAAACCCTACAGAGAAGAAATGGGGACCAACTGATTTTCCTTTTCCCGTTCTAGACTTTGCCCAGAAAGTTTTTATTTCCATCCAATGCTTCAGGAATTCCAGGAGATTGTATCCAATTGTGGATAGAGGTAGAGAATGGTTCTATAATCTGATTTGCTCTTATTATGTACATTACTTCTGCATTAACTGATTTTGCTATTAGATTGATAACTTTACATGGTCTAGTAATATTGTATTACTAGCAGGTATCTTGAACTATAATTTGCAAAAATGATCAGCCAAGCAAGCCATAGTCAACCTTGGGAAAGTAGCAAAGGGGCACAGCTACAGAATTCTCAGAAATTTCACCAATTTTTACAGTGAGGGTTTTTTGTTTGTTTTGGGAATGGGGAAACCCCGAGAATGTTTCTATGTAAAGAAGCAACTGGGGAGAAGAGAAAGACAGACAGAGGCAGAGACAGAGTAAGACAAAAATTACAAGTGTTATTATCCCCATTTCACAGAGGAGTAAACTTTTTAATGTCACACAGCTGACAGTGTCATAGACCAGATCTGCACTACAGTCTTCTGATCTAGGTATCTGCTCCTGACTTCCTGCCAGCATGGGTAGCTCACTGTCTGCCCTTTTATACTCAGTGGACTCAGTGGAAGGGGGTGGAGGGGAGCCTTCCATATAAGGACACAGCCAGAATCAGGTCTCTCCATTGGCTGGCTGCCTGTCTAGCCTGGATCATTCCAGAACCAGCAGCCATGTTAGAGCACACATGACTGACACAGCTCCTTGCAGGGCAAGGCTGGCCAGGGGTCACCTCAGAATGAACAGATGGAGCAGCCTTGACCCTAGGTAGTCCATCCTGAGGAGGCAGGGCCCTGAAGGGGAGGTGAGGACTGAGGGTTTGGGGAGGGCCCCTGACCTTGTGCCTCCGCACACTTAGGGTGAGGGGCTGAGGAAGGCCTGTCACACCCACCCCGACCTGACAGGACAGCTCCCTGGCTGAACTTTCCAGAATGTTCCCTTAGGAAAAGCACTCCCACTCAGAGCGCACTCTTTTATTCTATTCGTGGCTTTTCCTCGTAATTAAATCCATAGTGTAATAGAGATCACAGATCTGGAGTTTGAAGGGAAATTAGAAGCATCTAGTCCAATCCCCTCATTATATTTTTGTTATATTATGTAATAAAAGTGTTTTGTAAATGTTACATTGTTATAATAAAGGTTGTGAAAGTCTTTAAATAGAAAACAGACATTTTTGCTTTGTATTTGTATTTCTCGAACTTAGCATAGTATCTGACACATAGTAAGCACTAAGCCCTTGCTGACTAGACTTGTTATCTTAGAGGTGATAAGGACCCTAAGGTTTGAGCAGGGAAGTGATATAGTCAGACCTGTGCTAAAGCAGTTCAGCATCTGTGGGGAGAATGAATTAGAATGGGGAATGGAAGCAGAGACTCCAGGTAAGAGGCTGTTATGATAGTCCAGGCCAGAGGTGATGAACATCTAACTGTGTAAGGAGTGAAGAAGGGCCAGAAGTGAAAGATGTTGTGGAGGGAGAAATTATAACATTTGGCAATTGATTTGATAGTGAGGGAGAGTGATGATAACCAACTTTGCAAATCTGAGAGCCTGGAAGGATGGTGGTGCTCTCAACAGAAATAGTGATATTTGGAAGAGGCTTGAGTTTGAGGGTAGAGGGGATAATAATGAGTTCTGTTTTGGACATGTTGAATTTGTGATGTCTGTGGAACATCCAGTTTAGCATAGCCAAAGGGTATAAATATTTTAGTTACTCTTCCAAATTAGTCCAGGGGTGGGGAACCTATGGCCTCTAGGCCACATGTGGCCTTCATAGTCCTGAAGTGTAGCCCTTTGGATTCACTTAAATGGCTGCACTAGAGGGCCACTTGTGGCCTCGAGCCCACAGGTTCCCTACCCAGAGAGCATTTCACAGCTCCATCCACAGGACGTTAGTGTGCATTTCTTCCTATAAACCCCTCTGACAATTACTGTTTCTCAAGGTTTCATTGTTGCTTATGAGCTTTGCCAATTTGCTACATGAGAGGTGAAACCTCCAAGTTGTTTTTATTTGGATTTCTCTTATGATTAGTTATTTGAGGCTTTTTTTCATATGTCCCTGAGAATCTGTAATTCTTTTGAAAACTGTTCATATCTGTTGTTCTACTGAGGAAAGGATCATGGTCATAAATGTTTGTATCCATTTCCTAGATATCTTGAATTTGGTTTTTATCAAGTGGTATAAAAGGTACTTTGATTTCATGAAATGTATTCAAGCTTTCATTTTACTGATAGTAATGAATAATAATCCCTAGTTTTGTATATTTTCTCCTTATCAATGCTTCTTCTAACATGCAAATTTTCTAAAAAAGAAAAAATCCTGCTGTTTCTTTTTTTGCTGGTGAAAAATAGTTTTAGGTATTCTAGATAGCCATTAAGTCTGTGTTGCAGCAAATCTTACTTTAAGGTTCTTATTTACATCTTGACCTATTAAGAGATCTTATCTCTAAATCAGGAGTTCTTAACTTTTTTTTTGTCATAGACTTAAACAGTCTAATGAAGCCTGTAGAAGCTTTCTTAGAATACTATTTTTAAATGTATAATACTTTATACATCAAAGAAAACCAATTGTATTGAAAAACAGTTGTCAAAAATTTTTTTTTTAAGTTCACAAACACAGGTTAAAAACTTCTGCTTTAAATTTTGGAAATAACTTCCCTTGGCAAATTGAGATCTAAGTCATTTAGTAGTGTACATTAAGTAATATAGAATATAGAAATCCTTTTCCTCACAAACTTGTGAGGGTTTTCACACCTAAAGTTCCTAAGACAACCAGAGTTTACTATTCAGCTGCTCTTCTAACTTACATATAACAAGGCAAAAATTTTTGTTTAATCTGCCCAGGAAAACCTAAAAAAGCCTGCCTTCAAGACAACATTTTTCTTACCTCCTAAGGGAAAGACTCAAAAACAGCTGTCTCATAGAGATAGACCAAATGATATTGTCTTTTGTATTTGTGTGAAAGGCAAAGTTGTCCAGGCCTAGAATGGAATAGAAAGTTAGAAAAAGCCTGCTACCATGAAGGATGGAGGAGCTGCACACTCTTCCAGACCTTGAGTCAGATCATCATAAGGTAGGGTTGTTCCTTACAATCAGATTTTTTGATGGCTGAAAAATGATCTGAAAATGTGGCCTAGTTCAGCCATTTCATTTTATAGATAAGGAAAATGAAGTATAAAAAAGCTCTGCCCAATGGCAGTTTAGATAAATAAATATTTAATAATATTTAATAAACATTTAATAATAAATAAACATTTATTAATAAGCACTATGTGCTTGTCAATGTGCTAGGTGCCAGAGATACAAAGAAAACAGTCCCTGTCCTCAAAAGACTTATATAGTCTCATCATTCCTGAAACTTCTCATACCACTCTTTCCCTTTCATCCTTTCAGAGAACTTTGCTTCATATTTTGAGAAAATAAAGGGTTATTCATCTTTGCCCTAATTTACATATCAAAATGATTTAATCAATGTATATTTATTAAACACCTAAGATATCAGGCATTATGCTAGACCCTGGGGATGAAAATATGAAAAAGTACAGTCAAGGAATTTACATTCAAATGGAAGACTCATGTATATATGTACATCTACATATGTAGATGTACATATATACAGCATAAATATAAAATTAATACACAGAAAGTAGTTAATTATCAGGTAGAGATATGACAACATCATTCTCTACTCTCACCTCTTTTAACTCAGATCGCTTTTGAAGAAAAGCTGGTCTTGTTTTCTAGTCAAGACGAAGGCCTTGACTCATTATTGTTGTTGCTATTTTGGTTCACATTTGGTTTGATTTACATCACCTTCATTTCTCAATATATTCTTCCCCTACCCAAAGAATCATCTTTGTAAAAAAAAAAGGGGGGGGGGAGCAGTTTAGCAAAACTAACCCACACATAACTGAGTCAGTATATCCGATGTTCTAGACCCATAGCTCCCACCTCAGCAAAGAAGCAAGGGAGGTACATTTTCTCATTTCTTCTTTGGAACCAAGTTTGGTAATTATAATTATACAATGTTCAATTTTTTTTTTTTGCTGTTCTGTCTGTTTACATTGTTGTTGTATTTCTGCTCACTGTTTTCTGGATTCTGCTTGCTTCACTCTGTATCAGTTCATTTTGTATTTCTGCTCACTGTTTTACAGATTCTGCTTGCTTCACTCTGTATCAGTTCATATAAGTATTCCCTACTCTTTTCTGAATTCTTCTTATTTGCTGTTTCTTGCAGCACACTAATATTCAAATATATGTTAACATTCTTGAATTTACTTAGACATACCTCAGTGGATATCCATTCTTTTATACCACTAAAATGCTGCTGTGAATATTTTCCAACACCTGTGTTTGTGTCCTTGACCTCACCTCATCTAGCAAATTGCCTTATAATCATCTCTTTCTCCCTATTTTGTTGTTATTATTATTGTTGTTCAGTCATTTTCAGTCTTGTCCAATTCTTCATGACCCCACTTGAAGTTTTCTTGGCAAAGATACTGATACTATTTCCTTCTCCAGCTCATTCTATACATTAGGAAACTGAGGCAAACTGGGTTAAGTGACTTGCCCAGGGTCACAGAGGTAGTAAGTATCTGAGGCATGATTTGGACTCATGAAAATGAATCTTCCTGATTCCAAGCCCAGTGCTCTATCTACTGTGCCACCTAGCTACCCCTCTCCTTATTTACTAGCTTATTATCTACTGCCTAAAATATAACAGGTGTCTTCCATCCTTGAAAACAAATTAAAAAATCCTCACTTCACTCTACCATTTCCTCATTTCTTCTCTCTTTCACAGTCAGACTTCAGGGGTGGGGGTGGGGGGGGGAGTTATCTACCCTTTTTTGCTTTCTCTTCTCCTCTCCTTCTCTTCCCAACCCGTTGCAATCTGGCTTCCATTCTCATCACTCTACTGAAACTTCTCTCTGCAACATAACCATCATTTCCTAATTGACAATTCTAATAGCCTTTATCAATCAATTAACCATATATGGATATGTGCTGGGAGCTGGAGAGACAAAAACAAAAATGAAACTCTTCTTTTCTCAAGAAGCTTGCATTCTATTGGGGAAGACAACATGTACATATATATGTACATATAAAATATGACAGTTTTTTGTTTTGTTTTGTTTTTTCCTGAGGAAGCATTAGCAGCTAGGTGCATCTGTAGAAGGTAGTGGGCTTAACTTTGAAAGGAATTAGGGATTCTAAATGGCAGAGATGAGGGAGTGCTTTCTAGACTTGGGAGATAAGTGTTTGTTAACTGGATCACACCGTTAAATATGAAAAGGGAGGTTGAAGCCAGTTTGTGAAGGGCTTTAAATATCAAACACAGAATTTATATTTGATCTAAGATGTGATGAGGTCCAGCTGGAGTTTATTGAGCAAGAGAGTGCCATTGTGGGATCCGTACATTACAAAAATCATTATGGCACTGTGTGTAGTATAGACTAAAGAGGACAGAGGCTTGAAGTAGAGAATGGACAAAGAAAATATTGTAATAATCTAGGCAAGTAGTGATGAGGGCCTGAACTAAGATAATGATTGTGAAAGTGGAGAGGAATGGATGAATATGAGAGATATTATAGAGCTAGGACCAACATTTCAAGATGTCCTAAAGGCAGTTGTAATATAGGACTAGAGTTAAAAGAGACTAGAGCTTGTCATGTAGATCTAGTAGACATCTGCATAGAAATGATAAACTCATAAGAGCCAATGAGGTAACCAAATGAGAGAATACAGAAAGAGAACAGGACCAGGACAGATCTTTGGGAGCATACCTATCGTAATGCGGCATTATTTGAATGCTGATACAGCAAAGGAGGCTGAGACGGAGCATTCAGTCAGTTAGGAGGACAGAACCAGGAGAGGGAATATCCAGTAGAAAAGTGTAGCCAGTTTTGTCACATGCTACAAGGAGAAGAAGGATGAGGAGTAAGAAAAAACTATCCAATTTGTCAATTAAGAAATCGTTGGTAACTTGGGAAGGAGTAGTTTCAGTTGCAATCTGATTGGAAGCCAGACTACAGAATAAAGGAATCCTTTCCTGATTCCCCTTAATTCTAGTGCCTTTTCTCCAATTTATCCTATGTATAACTTGTTTATCAATAGTTATTTACATGTTGTCCTCCCCCCTCCCCCATTAGATGGAGATCCTTGAGAGCAGGGATTATCTTTTGCCTTTCTTTGTTTCCCTGGGCTTATTATAGTGTCTGGCACATAATAGACACTTAATAAATAAACTGATTGAGGGGACAAAGTGGACCCAAAGAAAACAGACAGCTAAGAAAGGGAGGAAACAATTTGACAATAGCTTGAGTCTAAAAGCACAGGACTTGGGAGTTAGAGAACCTAGGGTCACATCCCATCTCTAACACTTACTATCTCTGTGGCCTTTGGTAAGTCACTTAACTCAGTCACCTCATTTGTAATGTGAAGGGGTCAACTAGATGATCTTTAGGGTCCCTTCCAGCTGGAAATCTATAGACCTATGATCATGAGCTTTTGAGAAGGGGTGATAACGGTCTAGTTATGTAAGGAGAAAGACTTGTGACATGTTTGTAGGCAACTGGAAAGTAACTAACAGAAAGGGAAATTATAGATTAGAGAAATGATGATAGTGGAGGCAATCTGCTGGAAGAGAAAGGGTGTGGTGGGAGCAAGGGTACTACATGTACAGGAGATGTCCAGATAAAATTTGGACAAGATGGCATTCTAGGGTTCTTTCATTCTGTAATTCTGATTCTTGCCTTTTCTTTGACACAAAATAACAGAAAGGGTGGCCAGTAAAGAGACTCAGTACTAACTCCCAGACTGCTTCCCTGGGTGGGTATGGACATGACAGCTTTTCTTTCTGGTTAGGATTTTGCGATTATGCGACATTTTCCTATGTCTAATCTAACGTGTTAGCTACCTGAGACCTGACTGTGCATCTAATTCTACACCGTCTATACTCAAGTACTAGAGACACAGCAATTCTGCGAGTACTTGGACGATCTTGTGCGGCTTATCCTATTAGCATCTCCGGCTTGTAGCTCCCTTCATGAGTTCCATTTTGGCAATCCCCAAGCCCCAGATGTTTCAGCACCAGAGATCAGCAGGCAGAGTCCCTCCCATCTTTCTCAGACAGAGGCAGCAACTCCTTACCCCGCCCCCACAACCTGCGCATGCACAACTGGAGAGGGTGGGTGGGGGAGGGGAGCATGTGCGCAGGGGGCCACCCGGCGTGCCGAGTCTCCCAGCCCAGCCGCCACGCAACCATGCTTCACTTGCCCGTCTTCTGGCAGCCTGCTTCGTTCTCCAGTAGTACGCATGTGCACAGCTGCAGGGCGAGGATGTTCCACGCTGGGTGGGGGAGTGGTCAAGAAAAGGACTGAGACTAGCGCGCACGCTCGGATATGCGCAGTGCCAGAGCCGAGGCAAAAATCTGTCGATTTGGAAGTTCGGGGAGGTGACGCATGCGCAAATCTGCATTGTGCCGGGGAAGAGGGGAGCCTGACGACTAGGAAATTTGAATACCACAGTAGCATGGAGTGTGACCTCATGGAGACTGACATCTTGGAGTCGTTGGAGGATCTGGGGTAAGAGTCCCGGTCGCTTAGCCCCTGAATCTCGCAGTCTCCGTTATCCTGGCCCTTCACCTCGGCTGGGCCACCTCTTCCCTCCCGGTGCCGCGCCCCGTGGCTCCTCGATGCTGCCTCCTCCCTCCCCCAACCCTCTACCCGCCAGCTCCCCCTATCCCACCCCTAGCTCTGATCTGCTCTTCTACCCCACTACCCAGGGGGAGACTCGTCCATCTCAGTTCTCCCCATTCGTATCAACCTCCTTATACCTTCTGGGGTCCCGTCACGTCACTGGGACTTCAGACCTGGACCCTGGGAATTTGTCAGTCATCCTTGTCGTTGTCTCCGCGTGGGCCTGCTGTTTCTTCCCAACCACCACCCCTGATCGCACCCTCTTCTGCCATCCATCCAGTGTTGGTTGAATCCTAGAGCCCTAGTTCTCCTCCCTTTCTCCTGGATGTGTTTACTGGGATCGCCTTCCTCATTCACTCGGTTCACGTTTTGCCTAGTCACTAACCTGTTAATCCTATTCATCTATTCCTATTCCCTAACCTTCCTGCCCCTTTCCTACCACTTATCACCATCGATTTACTTAACCCGAATCATTTTTCTTTATCTCTACCCAGCTTCGGCAAGTGCACTCCTCAGTCACCTTTAGTAATCAGCCCAACTCCTGTTCCCAGCTAATCAATACCACTGTTGAAAACATTGATGGTTTCCCCCTGACTTCCTTCTCTACCACAAATTGGGACTACTTGTTGGCCCTCATTCAACCACCAAGGTTTTCTCCATATTTATTTTACATCTACCTATGCCACCTCCTGCCAATAGCTGTTAGCTTTTCAGAACCCTTATTCAACAATAAATAAGCTGAAAACGTTACTAGTTATCCTATTAGATCAATCAGATCTATGTCCAGTATTAAAACTTGAGAATAAAGAAACGCTCTAAACTAAATATGGTTTAAGAAACTGTGTTTAAATGTGTACTTAGAGATAGTGTACAGATATCCCTTTACTTCATTTACAAAGTAACAAATTATTTATAAAGATTTTTACCACCATATGGTTTAGGGAGCTTATTTCTATCAGAAAAAAAAAGTTACTTGGTTAGATTTTATCAGTTTAGAGTGACTTGCTATCCTATTGGGAATTTTTGGCAAAGATAGTAGTATTACTTGTTACTTTGTTTTGCTTAAAGTGTTAGTATTATCAACTTTTTTTCTTTAGTGTTCTTTCTGAATTTTCTTGGTTTCCTTTGATGTAAAGACAAAATTACTCCTGAGAAATACCTATTTCTTAGTGAAATCACAGGCTAAATCACATCAAATCAATTAGCTAGTGAGATGTCTTGTTTTACCCTACTCTAAATATATTCATTCTACATAGAGGCTCCTACTTATTTGCAACAGAAAGTTTCTTCCCAACTTTTTTGTCTTCTTGATCAATAATTACTTTTTTATGCATAGCTTTACAAAATAGGCCACCTTTATAAATAAGACTACTTATTGTAATATTGATGATCATTGCAGTTCATCAGGATATGAGTTATAATGCATTTGTGTGTTTTTGAAATACATTTTTTTTTCCTGAACCTGTCCTGGTTGCTTACTACATTCATTATTAACTTTGGAGGGGTGTTCAGGCATTAATATGTAGCTTTGCTTGGTGGTTTCTGTATGCTATTGAAAGATTAACTAGAGGAAAAAAATCACAGAATTTAATTGGTTTTCTAAGTATATTAAACCCAGACAATATCTATATTTTGCTTCATGTATGGTCTTAATTCCAGATCCAGAAAACCTAAATGTCATGCCCCACAGAGGCCATACAAAATGTAAGACAACTACTAGAAACTTTTCTTTGTTCATCATATTTGGAAATCTCATCTCTAACCCAGTGATATTGTTTCAATAGCATCCCTTTTAAAGGGAACAAATAGTGACATTCTCAAACCCCTGAAAAACTTTCACAGTCTTCTAAATATTATGCCAGTGTAATTATTTAAGCTTAGTGGTCTTTAAAAAATACTTTCAATATTTTTTCTAGTTTTTTTATTAAATCCTATAAAATAATCATTTATGAAGACCATGGGTTCTAAACTTGTAACTGAATCCTTATCCAAAATGCAACACATCACAGTAACCAAGATAAACTTGACAACAGCTCTACCATTATTTGTGCTGTCAGTTCATTAAAAATATGAAAGTAAGTGGAAAGTTATGGATTTTTTTTTAACAAACTTAACTTAATGCTTCTTGATGCAAGGCATCTAGTTGTAGTGTATAAAGAGTTGGCTTTGCTCAGGAATGTCTTGGTTCAAGTAGGCCTCTATCATATTCTACCAATATGACCCTGGACAAGTAATCATTTAACTTCAGTGCCTTCAGGCAACTCTTAGACTATAATAAGTTGCCAAGCTACTGGCTGAATTTCATTGGTTAGAGGAGTTAATACACTAGATTTTTGTTTACAGCAATGAAATCCCACACAAAAAAAGAAGAATCCTTATTACTAGTTCATAGAACCAGAGATCTACAGCTGCAAGGCCTTCAAAAGCCATCTTCAAATGCTTCATTTTTTTGTAAATGAGGAAAATGAGACCCAAAGAAATTAAGTGACTTGTCCAGGGTTTCACAAGTAGTGTCAGTAATAGGATATGAACCCATGTCCTCCAATTCCAGAACCAGCATGCCCCTTCATTTTTTCTAAGCAGTAGTACTGAAAGAACTATACTGAGTATTCTACAGAAATAAACATAATGATAAAAAAAAAAGTGGCTAAAAAAAGCATGAGTATCTTCTTTATTGAATGTATTTTTATTAATTCAATAAATACTTTATTGAAAGTATTTTCTTTATTGAATGAAGTCTTAAATGGAGGATTATGAGCCCTCCAGAAATTAAAAACCTGATGTTAAGGAGTGTTTTCTTTGAGGGACGGGATTGGAAATGACTGACTAAAGTAGCAAAGACTGATTTTCTGCATTATGAGGCTACCAGTTGAAATGATGAAAAACCAGTTTTTTTTCTACACCTATAAATTTGTATGTTATTGTATTTTGTTATGGTTTTTGTCTACCATTAGAAAAAATATTGTGTTTTAAATAACATCTGCTCAGACAGTACAAATAAATATGTTTTTAATAGCAAACCACCAAAAATTTAGTAGTCAAGGTAACAGTTATATAATTAGGAATGCATTCTTACCATAATTTATAGTTTTTTTCATTACATTCATAATTCCTTCTATTACATATACCTTTTTTTTAAGCCAGTTAAAATGTCTTCGGCAGCTCGTACCACACCTTTTGACTATTCATTTAGTTAAGCCAAATTGCCTGTTAACACCAAAGGGCCCCATTAGAGCTCTGTCTTCTTTGTCAACATGAGAACTAAGGAAAAACCATAAAAAATTTGACTTAGAAATTAAAAGTTCTTGCTGTTAGCTATGCAAAGGACTGGCCCCACAAATGCTGAACCAAGACTAAGAATATTGTAAGCATTTTACTAACGAAACTAGGGCAACAGTTAGGCAGAAGTCTTATTTCTCTGTGAGGGAAATTATGCCTCATTACTTTAACACTAATGAAAGATTGAAGCCCAGCTACTTTATTAACAAAACTATCAGTAACTATGCTTTGAATCAAGAGTCATGGAGAAAATTAAACTTTTCTAAGTGGAAGGCTTTGAAGTAAGGCTGCTTAGTATTGGAGGTAGAATCACCTCTAAGACTGAATTTTTGACATTATAGATTCAAAAAGGCAGTGACCTGTCTAATGGCTTTATTTTCCTCATGCGTTCTGTTAACTGCATGTTTGTAATCCAAAACAGCTCTCTTTCATTAAAAACTACATTTACAGCCTTCTCAGTTTCCATAGTTAATAGAAAGATGATCTTGGTTTTACTTCTGAAGTAACTATAATTTTATTAACTTGCCTATTATTCAAGTTTCAATAAATAAGATAAACATTTTAATGACACTATATAATAGTATCCTAGTAGACTATAAAAATAGGTTGAGCCTGTAAAAAAAAAATCACATACTTTAGTATTTTTTTGTGTGTTTTGCTTAAACTTTTAAACAAAGTCACCAAAATTATGCCATGGAATCATAGATGTTTAGCTACAAGGGACCTCAAAGGCCATCTAGTCCAAACTCATTTTCTAGTTAAAGAAACTAAAGCTCAGAGAGGTGAAGTGACTTTCCCGAGGTCATGTAGGTAATAATCAGCAGAGCAAGTATTTGAAGCCAGATCCTCTCCTATCCTTCCTTCAGTGCCAAGCTTTGATGTAACCTCCATGAAATCTTCCCTTATTTCTGCCTTTCCCTCTCAACTTTAATATCGCCATCTAACCTCTCATTGATCAATTTCTAACTTAACAGTTATTTGCATGCATGGCTCTCCCTTGTTTTCTCCCTTTGCCTCCTCCTTTCCCCCAAACCTAGTAGATCTTGAGGTCCTTAGGAGCTGTTCTATATTTCTTTTCATCTCTTTACCCCTCGAACCAGACATAAACCTATATATAGGACCATGTAGAAAGTGTTTAATAGATTGTTATGAATAGTTCTCAACCACGTTTTATGGGCCCCCAAAAACCTGTCATATAAAGAATGAGTAAAGTGTAGCCTCCTTTTGATTAAGCAAGGACTGGGCTTTTTCTCCATTCCTCTTCCCAGCCTAGTGCTACCCACTGGTAATGGATGCTCACAGACGGGAGGAACAATTACAGAGAAGAGGGCACAGAGTGAAGTTAGTTGGAGGAGTAGGTTGCTACAGTGATCAACATCTTCCTTACCTTCTCTCCCAACTCACCCAGCTGGATGACTCCATATACTACTCCCTAAAAGTAGTGTAATTTCCCAAAACTTCAATATAGTCACATATTTTATATTTTATATTAAAGTAATTGTTTATGTTTTTCCAGTTAAATTTGTTGTACTTGTAAGTAAATGTATTATCTATGATTTATTAAAAGTTATTTTATTTATCTTAAGAAGTATAATTTCTTTTACTCACCAGTTACAAAGGTCCTTTGTTAGAAGATGGAGCTTTGTCTCAGGCAGTCACTGGTGGAGCCAGTTCCCCTGAATTCACCAAACTCTGTGCTTGGCTGGTATCTGAATTAAGACTGTTCTGTAAACTAGAAGAAAATGTGCAAGCAACTAACAGTAAGTAACAGGCCTGTTTTTTAAAAGTTAACATCTATTTGTAGATGCCTGATATGGAATGAAATTTAGACATTTGGGGTTGTTAAGCCACGTTTTTCTTTGTAAATGTTAGTTCCCATAGGCAAAGCCAATCGGCAAAAACAGACATTTTGTAATAGAGTTGGTTTGTTATTTCCCTAGTTTTTCCATATACAAGGAAATTGTCAGTTTCCTTGCTTTCTGTTTGGAAGCAATAAACTATTTAAAAAATATGTAGTTACAGAAGAGACAATTCAGAAGTTAGATATACTTCAGAAAGTTAGACGAAAGCTTCTGGAGATTTATATAACTTTAAAAATTATGTGAGTTCATTACTGTCCAATAGTCACTCTTTACTGTGGTTATAGCCTTGTGAGAGTATGATTTAGTACATAGAGTTAAACTTCCTTTGTTAGCTGAGCTGACAGGATCTGGAGACCTGTATAGAAGTTAAAGTAAACTAGTACAATTTCATTTAATACTTTTGTTGAAGTATTAGAGAGAACATCCTCTTTAAAAGATTATAATGTGTATTACTATATACAAAGTGAATGTGATTTAAGCTACATTATAACCAAGTCCATAGAATTGAAAGGTGCTGTAATGTAGTCTTAGTTTAGTTTTAGCACCTACATTTTCTTCTTTGCAAATGAGACAAGAGCCTGAAACCTGACACTTTACTAGTCAGTTTTTTTTTCCCAGAGATCGAAACCTGCAGTGTCTAAGGCAACCTTTTACCTATATGAATTGTACAGAGTAGCACACTTTGAGGATATCCAATGTCTTGCATGTTTGGGTTACTTAATGATTTCTGGGGAACAGTTAGATAACTGCATCCTTTATTTGCTCTAATTGGTGTAAGGAAAACAAAATATATCATTGTCTGCTGGAAGGTACCTTGGAAATAATTTAGTTCTTAGACTCATTAGATTTGCTTTGAATCAAGAAGTTAACCTAAATACTTAGGAACCATTAATTTATTGAATTATTATTTTAAAGTATTTTCAGATGATTAAAAGTGTTTTGATTCATGCATATAGTCCAGGGTCGTGGGGGGGAGGCTTCAGGACTGAAATGCAGAACCAAACTACAAAATACTAGAATTTCCCCATTGGACAATGCCATTTTCCAAACCAAACCTGAAAGAGGTAGCCTGGGAGGGCTGTGATACAGGAAGGAATAGAGACCCTAAGGGTCTCTTTTATAACCTTTTATATTTAGAAAGACAGTTCTCTTCCAGTACCTTCTCTTCATCTGATCATAAAGCAATGTTGGAAGGTCAGAGTGACTAAAAGATGTGGAAAATGACAGACTTTAGAGTATAGGCAAATAGTGGTTGATACTATAGGTCTGTGTGGTATGTTGGGGATTTTTTTTAGGGCAAGAAGATTCTGTACAGGTTGAGCTATGTTTTGTAATGAGCATCAGTATTGTTAAGACATAATGGAGAAACTCAATTTCTGTCCCTTTGCCTTCTATCTCATTTTACTTCTTCCTATATGTCTTATACCACCATGTGATTATATGGGAAAACTATGTGAAAACCTTCTTGTACTATACCCTTTATAGTCTCCTTCATACTGCTAAGAAAAAAAAAAGATTCTTTTCCCCACAAAGGAAAAATTCCATTATTTTGTGCTTAGTTTGGGTCAAATTGCAGTTCAGCCCTGAAGACTCCCACTACTGCCACCTCAATTATATGTACGAATTAAAACACATTTAACCATTTGAAAGAACTTTTTAATATGATTTATTTAATAAATTAATCTGGTTCCTAAATATTTGGGCTGGCTTTTAGATTTAAGGCAAATGTGTTGAGCCTAAGATTAGATTACCTCTGAAGTTTTTTTTCCAAATTAAAATGCTATGCTTTATCCTCATTTACTCCAGCCCCCAAGACTTTTTCAGGCCTGGATTCTTTAGCTGCTGTCATTGGCTAGCAGGAGGTAGAAATATTAAGTGAGAACTAAGCAGCACTGTCCATCCCCTCTGACAGATACTTAGTTCCACTCCTGGCAAGAGCCAGAGTCATTATACTGCCTCAAATGTCTAATAAACATCCTAATGTATAGAATTCAATATCAAAATTTAATCATGAAAGTTCATATTACAGTGTATTAAATATTATTAAAAAAAATTAGGTCCCTAGATGAAATTTCTCAGTTCTTCCAGGTGTTAGTCCTCAGGGTTTTTTGAGCCCTGACCTAACTGAATGCCTCCTTATTTTATACATGAGGAAACTGATGCCCACCTGGAGAAGATATGCTGTGTCTAACAGCAATTACTCTCTACTATACCACACCTGGTAGGGAATCATTGCAGTAGAAGAGAAGGAACACATAAGTTTTAATTTAGTTCAGTTGGCAAGTATTTGTTATGTACCTCACTTATGTTCAGCTGTTAACAAAAGAAGTTTAAAACATGACCCCTGACTTCAGAGTTTTTAGTATATTTGGACAGGGCAGATCACATGAAGTAATTAGAAAGCAGTGCAAGGTGATATTTCATCTCAAATATTTATTATACATGGTGCTTATACAAATCACAGTGAGGAAAATGGCTCTTCCCTGCTAAACTCAAATTGGAATATAATTGATTGCCAAATTGTGTGCTATAAACTATACGTGCTGTCAACATTCAGAAGATAGGAGAACAGTGGGGGTTGCAATGGGCAAAGAATGCTTCACTGAGCTAATTTGATAGGTAGAAATGAGAAGAAAGGTGATTTCCTTGAAAGGGGGACAGTATGAGAGAAGGCATGATAACTGGTGTAATTAGAGCAAAGGTTGTATGTTTCAAAATGGAAAAAAGTAAGATTGGCTAGGCCTATGGAAGAATAGATTATAAAAAGACCAAGAAGATCTAACATGACAGAAAATAGGGAGCCATTAAACCTTTTTGAGCTGGAGGGTAACATGATGAAAGTGATATTTAAGAGTGCATGGATTTGTGGTATAGGAATGGGAAGCTGGAGTCAGGGAACTCAATTAGAATAAATTTGTATGATCTTTATTTTAGAAATAAAACTATTACTAACAGTATTGTTTTGTTGTTTTTTAAAGGCCCAAATGAAGCTGATGAGTTCCAGCTTGAGGTGAGTGGGCTACTTGGGGAAATGAACTGTCCATATATTTCACTGACATCTGGGGATGTGACAAAGCGCCTTCTCAACCAGAAGAATTGCCTCCTGTTGCTCAGTAAGTTCAAGGCTACCTTTATGTAGCATTTTACATGTTCTTTGACTGATACTTGTTATATATGGAAAAAAAAAACTTTTCTTTTTAAGGAAATATATTCTTAAACTTCAAAATGTAAGAAGGATTTTAATGTCAGTGTATAGGTAACATTATTTCTTGTGTAACTGATAGTTTTTCTCAGTTCAACACATAGTGACAATTTCTTTAAACTATAAAGCTACATTCAGTATAATTATTGTTAATGAGAGTGGTATTCATTCATTCATTCATTTAGCATTTACTCAACATCTGCTCTGTGCATTGTACTATTAGGAACTAAGGGCATTTGAAAGAAATGCAAAGAAAAAAATAACTCCTCTTCAGGATGATAAAGCAGATACAGAAATAAATGAAATATATTTCATAGAAACTAAATAGATGAAGAACTGTTATGTGATATTGCTGTGCACATAGTAGATAATAGATGTTGACTGCTTATGAGATCACATGAAAGAAAGATAGAAGTGGGAGGAAAAATCTCCTTCACAGTAACTTTGTGAGGTAGTTAATTCAAGTATTTGCACCACCATTTTACAGAGAGTAAGCTGAGACTCAGAAATGTTAAGATATTTCCTCTTAATCAATACATAACTGATAAATGTCTGCAGTGGCATTTGAACCCAGATCTCCTTGACTCCATGTCCCCAGTACTATTCAGTATACTGCTTTCATAGTAGGATGGAAGTTGAGTTTTAGCATTGAATTGTTAGTTATCTATAGATTGAGATAAAGAAAGGACATTTGATGTGTAAGAGTGGTTTTTTATATCTAAAGACACACAAAATGGTCATGCTTAGGAGACCTTACAGTGAATAGTCCAGTTTACCTGGAGCACAGCATATGTAAGGGGAAATAGTATGAAATAAGACTGGAAAGGTAGGTTGAAGACAGATCATCATCATCACAATTCACATTTGTGTAATACTTTCAGGTTTGCCAAGTGTTTTACATAATTTATCTAATTTAATCCTTATAATAATCCTGTGCAGTAGATGATCTTATAATGCCTATTTGATAGAGTAAAACTGAGGCTCAGAGAGATTATGTGACTTGCCCCTAGTCATACAGCTAATAATTTAAATAAACATAGTAAACATTTAGGAAAGGCAGCAGTAATCACTAGCATGGCTTTAGTAAGAACAAGACAGACGAGATTAACCTTAATTCGTTTTATGCTAGGGTACTAGGAAAGTGCTATAGATATAGTTTTCATAGGTTTTAGCAATACATTTGATAAAATCTCTTTTTCTGTTCTTGGGAAAAGGTGTAGAAATTTAGCCTATAGAAAATTATATGATTTTAGAACTGGTTGAATAGCCAGACTTAGAGATTAATCATTAATGGTTCTGTATCTTCTTAGAAGGACATCTACAGTACTGTGGAACCCCAATGTACTGTGCTTATACCTGTGCTGATTTATATATTTATCATTGACTTGGACAAAGGCATAGATAGTATTCTTAGTAATTTTAGATCATAGAATCATAGGTTTAGATCTAAAAGGAACCTTAAAGGCCTTCCAGTCCAACTTCATTTTACAGATTAGGAAACTGAGGCCCCTAGAGGTTGCATAAGATCACACAAGTCATAAATGACAAGCAGTATTTTACCACAATTTCTCTGACTCCAAAACCATTGCTCTTTCCGTTATACCATAATGCCTCTCACAAAGGCTGCAAAACTGGGAAGGATAGCTAGCACATTAGATGACAAAGGCAAGATCCAAAAAGATCTTGATAGGCTAGAAGCTTAGATTAACTCTAATAATAGGAAAAAGAAGAAATTTAACAGAGATTAATGTAAAATTGGCTTCACAGGTACAGCATGAAGACAGTATGGTTCGATTGTCATTATTTTGAAAAAAATTTCTGGGTTTCTTGTACGTAAGCTCAGTATAAGTCAACAGTGTGCTATTGTAGCCAAAAAAACCTACTGTATTAAAGCTAATATATTAAAATAGGTATACTTCCAGGAATGGAGGGTACTCACACTGTTTGGCCTTGATCTTCTCAAGTGAGGTTATTTGCTGAGAGTATAGGAAATAAGGGTCAGTTTGATACTTGACATTTCAAAGTGGCTGCAACAGCAAGGGTCCTGAGATTATGTAATAAAAAATTATACTTGTCACTTTATCACACCCTTATATTTCAAACATAGAAAAAAATTAACTGATAGAATGTGGTCATTTTTAGTTCAATTGAGTTTTAAATAATATGTAGTAAATTAGTATATTCCTTCAAACTTATGTTATTTTAATGATGAAAGAGTTTTATTTTTATACAATGACATGTATAGTATAAAGATTTATCTTGTAACTGATACTCGAATTTTTCTAGCGCTTTCCAAAGTACTCAAGGATGCTTTTCTGTGTTTTCTGAAAGAATATTTCTTTCATAATTTTTGAGCATACATACTACCATTCTTGCTTTTTTTTAGCTAAAGGAAATAGTGAGTAAATCCCCAATTTAACATAAATGCCAGAATTTTTATAATACATGACTAGTTTAGAAAATAAGGTTTTGATGAACTCTATTCATTCAGTAAACACTTACTAAGCACTGTTTTATGCAAGGTTCCACGTTGGTACTGTGAGGTAATACAAAGATGGCATAAGACATAATTCCTACTCCCAGGGAACCTATAGGTTAACAGAACTACTAATATTACAGCTCTTGCCATGATGAATATAATGCAGAAATAAAGATTTTATTCTTAGAATCAAGGATGGAAGGGACATAACATTTATTTAGTCCTGCCTATACCTGAATATAGGATCATAGATTTAGAACTGGAAGGAATCCATAGAGACCAGTTCATACTCCTCATTTTGCAAATGAGGAAACTGAAGCCCAGCAAGGTTATGTGCCTTGACCAAGGTCACACAACACTGAGATTTAAAACTAAATCCTCTGCTTCCAAATCCAGCACATAATCTGCTCTTCCTCACTACCACAAGAATCCCTTCTACAACATATATATTAATGATCATCCAGCATTGCTTAAAAGCCTGAAACCACAGATAACCTCTTGATGTGGCCCATTCCATTTTTTTTTTGGATGGTTCTAATTGTTGGGAGTTTTTTCCTTGAATCAAGCCCTATATCTGCCTCTTTACAGCTTACACCTACTTCCACTTTCTAGAGTCAGAAAGAGCATATCTAATCCTTCTTCTACAGCCCTTAGCTTTTGGAAGACACTTTTACATCACCCCTAAAGTCTCCTTCAGGCTTAAAATCTCCAGTTTCTCTGGATGATCTCCAGCTTATCAGTATGTGGTGCCCAGAACCAAACAAATATACTCCAGATATGTTCTGACCAGGGCAGAGTACATTTGGGGACAATCACCTGGACACTATGCCTCTTAATGCAACCCAAGATTGTGTTAACTTTTTTGGCTACCAGATCACACTGGTGGAAGTGTGAGTAGTTGTGTAACACATGACCAATGAGGAACACCAAAGAGGAACAGGAATGGAGGACATCATCAAGTCATTGTAAGATAGGAAGAAAAGATAAACTGGTCACATGGCAAGAATGGATGGATGGATGGATGGATGCATGGATGGATGGGTGGATGGATGGATGGATGGATGAATGAATGGATGGACATGTAGCTATAAAGCTAGAGCATAAACATTTACTCTGTGCCATTCATTGTGCTAAATCTTAGGTATACCCATACAAGCCAGGAATAGTCCCTGCCCTCAAGGACCTTACAGTATAATGGAGGAAGATAACAGTGGAGGGGTACTAGAAAGGGAGGGTGGGGAGGTATGATTTTTTTTTTCATGGTAAGGAAATAGCTGAGAAAGTATTGTGAATACATGGGCCCCAGCAAGTAGTGTACTTCTCAGATCTGAAACACCTGGATTAAAGTTCAAGATTCTGGTGGCTGAGGATGATGGCTGAAGAGTAGATAACAAGTAAACATTTAGGGTATTCTTTTGATACCCTCATCATATTGGGAGAAAATAAGAAAGTCATGGTAGGGGTTCCATGTACAGCAAACTTTAAGAAAAACATGGATGGACAAAGGAAGCACAGGACAGGCTGGCATTGATAGGTCTGCACAGTTGGAGAGAACTCCTGAATTAATGATGTTGTAGATCCATTTGAGTGTAACACTGATGACTCACAGACCACTTCAACCTCCAGATGGGTCTCAGACAAACTGCTGCCTTTTAATCTGGCATGACCTGTTCTTATGAATCCTTGCAAAATAGACACACCTTTCTCTCTACATGATAGGTACATCTTTCTCTTCACACATCACGTCAGTGTTCTCTTACATTGCTTTTGAACATAATTCTTTCTTGGCAATGCACCTCAGTGCGTTTGTGCCCACTGTGTATTTTTCCATTGTCCTTAAGGTGATTTACAATTGTGATTCTTTAGAGATTGTGGTATTTCATGATTTGCACCCATCTGGTACCACCAGAATCAAAGTGAGGTTAAAATGAGATATTTGTAAAGCACAGGGCCCGGCACATGGTAGGCTCTAAATAAATGCTTGTTTCCTTCTTCTTTTTTTTTTTTTTAAAGTGTTCTTTCCTCCTCAAGCAGGAGCTTAGTATCATTTAAAGCACTGAATAGTTTTCCAAAGGCAATCTAGCCTGCTCAATTTTGGGCTCAGGCAATCATTCGTTTTTATATATGAATAGACAAGATAGATTTGTTGATGGACCATCTCTATTATGAACTCTTCCTCTAATTGCTTATCATATCTGGGTAATAAGCATTCTTAGTCCACTTTGTTTTTGTGGTATAGATGGTTAAGTCAAGTTCTTCAGTGATGATGGTTCCTTTTTTTAAATTTATTTTATTTCAATTAATTTACTTTGAATTATCAGCAATCACTTCCATAAGCTTTTGAGTTTTAAATTTTTCTCCCCTTCTCTCTCCAACTCCCTCCCCAAGACGGTGCACAATCTGATATAGGCTATATATATACATTCCTATTAAACATATTTTCACATTAGTGATGTTGTAAGTAAGAATTAGAGCTAATGGGAGAAACCACCAGAAAGAGGAAACAAAACACAACAGAAGAAAAAAAAATAGCAAATAGTATACTTTGATCTGCATTCAATCTCCATAGCTCTTTCTCTGGTTGTGGATAGCATTTTCCATCATGAGGCCTTTGGAGATGTCTTAGATCCTTGTATTGCTGAGAAGGGTTAAGTCTATCAATATTAGTCTATTACTGTGTACAGTGTTCTCCTGGTTCTGCACACTTCACTCAGCATCGGACCATGCAAGTCTTTACAGGTTTTTCTGAAGTCATCCTGTTCATTATTTCTTATAGCAAATAGTATTCCATTACATTCATGTACCACAACTTGTTCAGCCATTCCCCAATTGATAGGCATCCTGTCAATTTCCAATTCTTTGCCACCACAAAAAGAGCTGCTATAAATATTTTTGTATATGTGGGTCCTTTTCCCATTTGTATGATCTCTCTGGGCTATAGACCTTGAAGTGCTATTGCTAGGTCAAAGAGTATGACCTTTTTATTGCCCTTTGGGCGTAGTTCCAAATTGCTTTCCAAAATAGTTGGATCATTTCACAACTCCACCAACAATGCTGTAGTGTTCCAATTTTCCCACATCTTCTCCATCATTTATCATTTTCCTGTTTTGTCATGTTGGCCAATCTGATAGGTATAATGTGGTATCTCAGAGTTGTTTTGGTTTGCATTTCTCTAATCAATAGTGATTTAGAGCATCTTTTCATATGACTATAGATGGCTTTAATTTCTTCATCTGAGAACTGCCTGTTCATATCCTTTGACCATTTATCAATTGGAGAATGACTTGTATTCTTAGAAATTTGACTTAATCCTCTATATATTTTAGAAATGAGGCCCTTATCAGAGAGACTGGTTATAAAAATTCTTTCCCAATTTTCTACTTTCCTTCTAATCTTGGTTGCATTGCCTTTGTTTGTACAAAAACTTTTGAATTTAATGTAATTGAAGTTATCCATTTTGCATTTCATAATGTTCTCTATCTCGTTTGGTCATGAATTCATCCGTTCTCTATAAATCTGATAGGTAAACTATTCCTTGCTCTCTCAGTTTGCTTACAGTATCAGCTTTTATATCTAAATCATGAACCCATTTTGACTTTATTTTGGTATATGGTATGAGATTTTGGTCCAAGCCTAGTTTCTGCCATACTCTTTTCTAGTTTTCCCAGTTTTTGTCAAAAAGTGAGTTCTTATCCCAGAAGCTGGGGTCTTTGGGTTTATCAAATAATTGATTACTATAGTCATTGACTACTGTGTCTTGCATACTTAACCATGATAGTTCTTTTTTAAGAAGTTTTGCACTGCTCTAGGTTATGATATAATCAACACATTGTCATCCAATAACAGGAATTTCAGTATCTGTGAAAGGGATTCTAACCTTTTTTGTGTCATGGACTCCCTTGTCAGTCTGGTGAAGCCTCTGGATTCCTTCTGACAATTATTTTTAAAAAATTAATAATTGAAGGAAAAACTAAATTTTAATTAGACATTAGTGAAAATAAAGATTTAATTCAGTGGCCCACAGGATAACCTCATCTATGAGGATTCTCTTCTGTTTGGATTTTGCACTGGATATCCTCCATGACAGTGGCAATCACTTTTGGCAAGCATACCTCTCTCTTTTTATATTTGATATTTATTGTCTGAGGATTGTTGAACAGAATTATATTTCTTCCTTTTTTTTTTTTTAAAAACAGTTGGGGTTAAGTGACTTGCCCAGATCACACAGCTAGTAACTGTCTACAGCTGCATTTGAATTCAGGTCCTCTTGACTCTAGGGCTGGTACTCTACCTACTGTACCATCCAGCTAGCCCATAGAGATATATTTCTTAACTGCTTTTAAACTTCACTGTAACAGATACAGTAGAAATACCATTGAATTTGTAGTCTGACAACATAGGTTTGAATCCTACTTGCACTGTTTTGTTACCAGTGTGGGACCTTGGGCAAGTCACTTTCTCTGACTATTCATCTGTAAAATGAGGAGAACTGGACTAGATTACTTTAAAGTCCCTTCCTGTTCTTCATCTTTAAGCCTATAATTTTTGTAGCACCTAAGTGACCTAGTGAATAGAGTGCTGGGCTTAGAGTCTTCCTGACTCCCAAGTTGAAACCCAGCCTCAGAGACTTATTAACTGTGTAACCTTGGGCAAATCACTTAACTTCTGTATGTCTCAATTTTCTTAACTTAATGAGGATAATAATAGCTAGTTTTTATGAGGATCAAATGAGATAATAGTTGTAAAGTGCTTAGCACAATGCCAGGCACATAGAAGGTGCTATAAAAATGCTATCATTATTAATTATTATTATTATTATTACTGTTACTATTTTAATGTGTTTGTGATGAGAGTCTTTATGACAGCATATTGTTTTACCTGATCAAAGGTTTTTGTTTTGTTTTGTTTTGAACATTCATCAAACTGTAAGCAGAGTGGTATCTTTTATTCTCTACATCTTAGTCAATTATGTGACGATGTCTTCATCAAGGATGTCCTTGATATGATTGTCAATTATTCTTATAAAGATTTTATCCAGATGAGAAAGTAGGCATATGGGTCACTAGTAAATGATAGTTTCCCATCATTAGTACTAAATGGTAGTTTCTCATTATAGTCTGTCTTCCTGGGGTTGGGGTGGGGGGAGTGGGAGGGAAGTATTCATTCTTTGAGAGGGCTTGAGAATTTATTTCTCAGTACCCTCAAATTGCAACCCTTCCAGTGCAGATCTACTGTACACATCCTTGGGTGTGATCTAGCTTCTCTCTTAAATTCACCCTTCACTAAGTTTTTCTAACACTTCTCTGTCTTCATTCTCTGACTGACCAATCCTTTTCAGTCTCTTTTGCAAAATTATAATCTGTCTTGGCCCCTGTGCATTGATATATCCCTAGAACTCTGTCCTAGGCCCTCCTTACTCCCTCTTCTTCTCCTCTCCCTTTTCCCTGTTTCCCTTCCTCCTTTCCTCCCTCCCTCTCCCCTTTTGGTGGATTCAACAACTCCCATGAATTCAACTATCATCACCATGCAGACGATTCTCAGGTCAACATAACCAACCCCCTGTCTTCTCCTGAGCTCTAGTCCCTTATCTTCCAAGTTCCAATGTTCCTCAGGAATCTCAAAATAAAACTCTTAAGATAGAACTCAATAGCTTTATCCTCAAACCCATATCCAGTTAGTTTGCCAAAGTTGCCTAGTCTGATTATTTCATCTCCTTTACATCTCTTACATCTGTCTGTTTTCTCTACTTGTACCATAACCACTCTAGTTCAAGCCTCATCAGTTCTTGCCTGGACAATTGCAGTAGCCTGAAAATTAGCTTGCTTGTAGCCAGTCTCTCTCCTATGCAATCCAGCTTCCACACAGCTGCCATATTTGGCTGCATGGTTTTAACCATGGCAAAAAAAAAAAAGTTCAAAAAGCTTTAGTGGCTCCGTATTGTCTTTAAAACAAAATTCAAATTCCTCTTTTTGACATTTAAGTTCTTTCATTCAGACCCCATCCTGTCTTTCTAGGCTGAACTAACTTAATTGCTGTTTCCTGTAAACTATATTCCATCTCCTATACCTGTGCCTTTTGTAAAGGCAGTGTTTTCAAGTCTGGAATGCTCTCTCTCCCTTTGTTTCATTTTTTAATTTCCTAATACCCTTCAGGGCACACCTTAAGTAATGCCCTCTTTAAAATGACTTTCCTGATATTTCCTACTTTTCAGTCCTCACCTTCCAATCTCTGCTTAGCTACTTTTACTCTTGGTATTTTCTTATTTGTGGACATATAGATCCTCTAGCATATTGCCTGGCACACCATGTTACTTGAGTCATCTTTGTTTTCTCTAGCATTTTTTCTTCTTCATATAGCGTATCAGAATCTGTTATGTTAGAATATAAGGTGACTTCACTGTTAGTGAAGAAAAGTTTGTCATAAAGAGAATCTTGGTATCTTTTCCATTTTTCATCTGTTTGCTTTTAGTATCATTCTTAAATGTTTTTGGAATAATCTGGTTTAATTTGGTATCTGGCCAGGCCTTCTGTAAATTTGTTTTTCCTCCACCACTTCTTGTTTTTTCATAGTTTTCTACCATCCTTAGGATCATAGACATAGAACTGGAAAAGGACCTTAGAGGCCATCTAATAAAACAACAGTGGGCCATAGATATTTTACACCTCACACATGTAGGAAATGGTGAACTGGGATTTGAACTTAGGTCTTCTAACTTCAAATCTGATGCTCTTCTTTTTCTGCAGGATTCTAAACTGACCTTAAGCTACCAGCTCTTTGTATTAGGCAAAACGATTGAGTATTTATCGGGTTGTTTTAGGCAGCTTTAGGGTACTTTTGTGGCTACTGATTTACATTAGATAAACTTCCTTATGAAATGAAATTTTTTTGTTTCACTATTTATTTATTTCCAATTTTTCAGCATCCATAGCTTGTTTTAATAGGTTAAATTGGAACTCTCTTAACTATATTTCAGAATTTCATAGGAATCACTCAGATTCATTAGCTTATAGCTTGTTTACTTCTTTCTCTTCTTTCTTTGAAATCCAGGACCTTTGCCATTTTCTAGTCCTGTAGTACCTCTTATTAATCTTCTTTCAAACGTCATCAATAACTGCAAATCATAATCACCAGTTCTTTTAGCATCCTAAGATGTAGATTAGCTGGGTCTGGTGCCTGAAATTCATCAGAGACTGCTAATTGCCTACTTGTTATTTTCCAACTTATCTTGGCTATAAAGTCTATTAACCGTTTTCATTCTATCACATGCAGCCTAAGTTCTTAAAGTGTGGTTAAATCTTAATTTTACCTTAATTCCACAAAACTAAAAGCGCAACCCATCTGATGTCATTAACTAATTCTGAAATCTCTAAACTCCCTAAAGCACAAGTCAGCAACCAACACACTTGTGTGCAAGAACTGTTTGACATTTGCAACCTCATGTAGTGGGGGCAGGTAGGTGGCATGGTGGATTCTGGGCTTGGAATCAGGAAGACTCATTTTCATGAATTCAAACCCAGCCTCAGACACTTACTAGCTAGGTGACCCTGGGCAAGTCACTTAACCCTGTTTGCTTCAGTTTCCTCATTTGTAAAAATGAGCCGAAAAAAGAAGTAGCAAACCACTCCAATATCTTTGCCAATATCCCAAATAGGGTCACGAAGAGCCTGAAACAACTCAAAAACAAAACCTCATGTGGTAAAATCTTAGATATCAGGAACACTCAATGAAGTAGTTATTCTCGATAGCTGAGTGTTCTAGACAATTGAAAATGTGTTCATTTCATACCAGAACTTTTGTTTTAAGGGTGGGATTGGAAGGTAGGAGAGTTGAAGAGATATTTTAATCATTTTCCGTAGAAATTTCTCTGCAAAGAGTATGATAAATTTTTTCTTGGCTTCAGGCTATCCCTATATTGTTATATAAACATCAGTTATTTTAGTGTGCTATAAAATATTGTAAGCTCCACTAAGGTATAAATGAAATAATTTTTCATCTTTCTATTCCTAGTGCCAAGCACAGTACACTAAATATAGTGGGTTCCTAATAGCTGTGTGTTGATACCCTCATAATGTATTGAGGTACTTAGGAATTTTTGCCGTTACCTCTGCAAAAGGGAGACAGGTACATTTTCTCATTTCTTCTTGAGCCATGTTTGGTCATTATAGCTTTTTTGTACTAAAACTTTTTGTGATTTTCTGTTTACTCCCTTGTTGCTCCTCTCTTGGTTTGTACTTTTGATCCATTCTGTCAGTTTGGAAATGACTTAATTTCATATAAGATTTCCATATAAAAATCTTGTTATAATTTTGTCATTTAGAAGTAAATAGGCTGTGAGTAAGTCCAAGAGACTATCCTTTGAGAGGAAAGCGAGTAACTTTGAAGCATGAACTTTGTGAGAAATCTGTAAGCTGTTCAGAGATCTTCTTTACTTATTCCCTGGTACTTGTTGTGTCCTAAATAGTTAAGCTTAGGGGCAGCTAGGTGGTGCAGTAGATAGAGCTCCAGCCTTGGAGTCAGGGGGACCTGAGATCAAATCTGACCTCAGACACTTGACACTTACTAGCTGTGTGACCCTGGGCAAGTCACTTAACCCCAATTGCCTCACTCAAAAAAAAAAGTCTCTTCTGGTTGCTTAAAAAAAGAAACATTAAAAAAAATAGTTAAGCTTAATTATGTCTTAGTGGTAATGTCCATAAGTATCATGAATGTATGTTCCATTAACACAATATCAAAGTCCATTTACTTAAATGTCATAGATAACTTAAAATCCTCTCATATACTCATAATGCTCATGGCATTCCCAAAGATTGCTACTTGATTTGACCAATGAGAATTTAACAATAAATGCAGTTCTAAATAGTAAGCATAGTATTTCTCAAATTAGATGTGTCAAGTACTTTAAAAACTGGTGGGATTTTAATTTATAGATCACCTTTCAAAGGTGGTATGTGCTCTCATTAGTAAATAAATATAGAATATGGATTTGTTAGGGGTTCTTAAACATTGAGTCTTAAAGAACTTCCCCCAAAAAATTTGACTCACTTTTTCTTTCTGCATCAAGGGTTGGCAAACTTTCAAAACTGTTATGTCAAGATTCTTATCCCAATTTTTCTAACCCCTCTGATTGAGGGTAAAGAGAGGGTTACTCAGAGTTAATAATAATTTAGTAGCTAACATTTAATTATAAAGCACTTTAAGGTTTGGACAGCTCTTTACATATCTCTTTTGATTTTCACAGCAACCCTGTGAGTTAGATGCTATTATCCATTTTAAGAGATAATGAAAGGGTGTCTGAATGAGGTTAAGCGATTTGCCTTCAGTCACCTAGCTAATGTCTGAGACAATTTAAACTCACGTCTTCTTGGTTGTAAGTCTAATACTATCAACTACACTACCTATATGCGTAAGAGTTGTCTTTACACTTAGATCTTCATGATAAGAAATAAAGAAACAAGAAAATCTTACTTAATTTTTAAAATTATTGCTTAGCCTAAAATCCTACCAATTAAAAGTTCTTTTTGGGTTGCCCTCTTTTTAAAAGTCCTCCTTTTCAAGAATTAAAGGAGGGGTATCAGTCATGAGTATAAATTATTTTAAACACATTTCTGTCTTTTAACACAGTTGAGTTCAGTATACCAAAGAAGGAAAGTTTGGATTTGTGGGGTGGCTTAGATAATTTTAGGTCATAAAACCTTGAATTCAGAGGAAATAACACAAAAAGGGAGGTAGAAAGGTACAAAGCAAACTTTGCCACCTTTGACATTTTGCTTAGTGTTGATACAGTATGCTTCTGTGTATTTGGGTAGGGGATAACAGCAAGAAGTGGTGAGAGGTTATGGTTCTTTCACACAAAGATTAGTTGGTGACTTGTGCTTTAGAAATTTTATTGTAGGGGTCAGATGGCTTTTCAAGAATAATCTACTTCTAAAGTCATAAGTATTGAAAAAATTGTTTTATTTAGGATTACTGGAGTCTTCCAAAGTAGCTCTCCTAAGTACCATAGAATTCTGAGCAAAGTTTTGTCATGCTAGACATAACTATCTTGTAAAGTTTCGTTTTTTTCTTTCAGCATACCTCATTTCAGAACTAGAAGCTGCCAGAATGCTGTGTGTGAATTCTCCTCCCAAAAAAGCACAAGAAGGAGGTGGTAGTGAGGTTTTTCAAGAGTTGAAGGGCATATGTATTGCTTTGGGAATGTCCAAACCTCCAGCCAATATAACCATGTTCCAGTTCTTCAGCGGCATAGAAAAAAAAGTAAGATTTTTGTACCAAAATACAGTGCATTAAGGGAAACCTAGTTGTTTGTTTGTCTGAAGTGAATCAATGAATTTTTTCCAAAGAGACTGAATTTTTTTTATCTTTTAGTGAATTTTGGGTTCAGATGTTAAAAATAAGTTGTTATTTTTGTTGTGGTTCTTATAACATGAATGTTGGAGTTACAGTATTGTTTCTTTTTCAAAATCAAAATTCATTGATGTCCTATTTTGCAGAGTGTTTTGGTTTAGTGGTCATCTTAATTATTATAAAATAGTAAAAATTATGCTTTGAAAGATTTTTTTTCCCCTGCATGCTATCATTTTAAAATATGTAAAGAAAAAATCATACAAAAAATATTTTTTGTTTTCTTTACTTCTTCCTCTCAGGTAGAAATAATTAGGATGTTAATACTTAAATTTCTCAGTTCAATCACTATTGTGTCTTACATGCTTTATTTATAAATAAGGTTTTTCAAGTAATAACAGTCTGGTGTGTAAGCAAATGTATACTTAATGTCACAGATTTATGGAGCAGAAGAGAACAAAGATATCACACATTTTTTTTCTCCTTATGCTTTTCTTAATGCACTACTCGTAGTCTGCAAATTAAGTATAAATAAGAGTATAATAAGGAGTGCCATAATAAAATAATGCAGGAGTGGTTCCCAGTACAAAAATGAGCCCTAATTTATCCCGTTACAAGTTATATATATGCTTTGATAATTGTACAGTGAAATAGACAGTGAGACAAGAGCCAGGGTAACCAGCTTTCTGGTTCCTCCTCCACCTCCCCTTAGGGCCTTCATTTATCTTTAGTTCATGACTGCCTTTCTGTTATTAGGATCTTCTGATATAAGGATATGAGAAGAATCTTTTTGAAGGTGGGGAAAATCTTTAACTCGTTTTATTTATTTACTTATTTCAGTTAAAGGAAACATTAGCAAAAGTTCCTCCTAATCATGTGGGAAAACCTTTGTTGAAGAAAACAATGGGACCAGCTCACTGGGTATGTAGGGGTTCATTTGGAAGTAAATTGGTAGACCATGATACATTTCATGTTTTTGACATTAGAAAACATGCTTTTTGAACTTTTTGTCTTAAAATAACTGTTTTAATGAGTACTGTCTCTAAATCTAGTCCAAAGGTACTTTTTCTTTCGTAAAAGTAAGAATTTTCCCCTAAGCTTTTAATTTATTTTAGCATTAAAAATAGGTAAATGGGAGATTAAAATTTTGTGTAAATTTAATTTGGCTAGGCCTCCTAATATTAGGAGTTAAATTTCAGGCAATAATTTTAAAATATTTTGTCAGTGTGCCTTCAGTATAAGAAATTTTAAATCAAAATAGGTTGTAAGTTACCTGTTTTTTTTTTTAAGCCAGAGTGCTTACAAATTAATAAGAAACATAAAAATCTAATTTTATTTCTGTTGTTTGAAATTTAATGTTCCTATTCTTCAATATCTGTCATCACACTGTTAGACAGTATGGTGTAATAGAAAGGAGCAATATGTTTGAAGTCAGTGTAGTAACTACCAGCTGTATGACTTTGGACAAGCTACTTAGCAGTGCTTAATACTAACCAGTTCACAAGGTTTGGGGAGGATAGCTTTCTCCATAAATTGCTATATAAATAAATGTAAGCTATTGTTATTTTGTACTTTGAATTTAACTAGAAATGTAATCATAACGTAATTTGTTAGGATTTAAATTATTTCAGTTGCTGTAGTAGAAGGAGAAAATCAAAACAATGAACATTTGAGTTGAGCATTTCAACTAATATTGACTATTTTTTTTTTCCAGGAGAAAATAGAAGCAGTTAACCAAGCCATAACCAATGAATATGAAGTTCGAAGGAAGCTTTTAGTGAAACGTTTGGATGTCACCGTACAGTCATTTGGCTGGTCAGACAGAGCTAAGGTATACATGGCACTATAAAAGAACAGAGACATGAATCAGTAGAAATTTCTTTGAAATTGTTTAACTAAAGTTTAAATTTTTGTGTGATTTAGTAATTGCCATTTAAAATATTAGTAGTGCACGTTTATCTGCAAAGAAGATAATCTGGTGGAATTTAGGGGGTTTTTTTAGGGGTTTTTTTCCCCCAGACCTTGAATTGGGAATGTGTTATTGACTCATACCTGAATTTGTCCAAATGTGTATTCTCTTAACTATTGCCATTATATTAATTAGTTTTCCCCTCTGAAACTGAACCAGCCTATTAAGAAGCAGAGCTTATAGTTATCTTACTGTTAGGTTATTTTTTATTTAAATATGTAAAGCCTTCACATGACTACATTTGGCTAGTTCTTCAGCTGTTATGCCTGGATATTTATAGATTAATAGTATTTTAGAGCTTGAAGAGAATTTGGAGATCATCTAGTCCAGTTCCCTTGTCTTACAGATAAAGAAATCAAAGACCTGAGTTCAAATCTGGCCTCAAATACTTATTATAGTTGTGTGATCCTGGACAAGTCACTTAATCCTGTTTGCTTCAGTTTCTTCAACTCTAAAATGAGCTAGAGAAGAAAATAGCAAATTACCGTATCTTTGCCAAGAAAACCCCAAATGGATTCACGAAGAGTCTGACACAACTAAACAACACTTAAGCTGAGCCTTTCATTATGCTATAATAAAGGGACTTTCAGGGCAGCTAGGTGGCACAGTGGATAGAGCACTGGCCCTGAAGTCAGGAGGACCTGAGTTCAAATGTGGCCTCAGACCAGACACTTGGCATTTACTAGCTGTGTGACCCTGGGCAAGTCACTTAACCCCAATTGCCTTAAACAAACAAACAAAAATTTTTTAAATTAAAAAAATAAAGGGACTTTCAAAGAAAAATAAGATCATAGCCTGAGAGTCCAGTTCCATCTATTGAGAAATATAGTAGCAGGCATATTAAAATCTTATATGCTTTCATAAAGATAATATGATATTTATTATTGAGATCAAACTTATGACAACCCTCAGCTTTTCAGAATTCAGCTTTTAACTGGTAATGAAAACCTTTATTCCCATTACTCCTTTGTCTCTTACTCAAAGCATTTTGTTGACTCTTAGTTGTTAGTGCAAACCTTAAAGTATTATGTAAATATCAGTTATTATTATCATTATCAGACATGAATCTTTTATCAGGATCAGTTATCTGGTGTCCCAGTCCATAGATGATTGGAAGAAGCAAACTAGAAGTGGGTTAGATGCTTTTGTAAAAGGCCCAAAAGACAGTAATGGCCTTAACAGAGAGGAAATTGAAAATATAAAGACAGACAAAAAAATGATATCGTCTTGCAGTAAAATAATGAATGTTCATTGTGATGACCCTGAATCATCAATAAAAGATTAAACTATACTAAATCTGTTCTTTTAATAGTAAAGCCATACATAATGAATGTTTGAGGAAAAAAAAACTTTGTGAAAAAGAATTGAAAATACAAAATTAACTGCTAGAAGGAATATATCTTTGTTATCTGGAAAAATAACAGGTGGGAAATCTTTGGTATGTAAGTGAAGTTTTATATTAGGATTATATATTATATATAATAGATTAGGAGTCAGCAGTATGTAATTAAATATTTTAAAGGTATTTGAAGGAATTCGTTCTGAGTAGTCTAGACATGGGTCAAATATTAAACTTACTTCATATTCTGAAATACCCAGCACAATGCTAGACTAATAGCTGCTGATAAATAATAACTTTGTTTAATTGTTCCACTATGTACCAACATTGTGTAAAAACTTACCCTTCCAGTAAATGTGATGTCATTAATGTGTCTAAGTCCTTCAACAGTGGAAATCACAGCCTCTTTGTTCCTTAGGAGATATCTTCATGAGTTGCTGTGGATGAAAAAATTAATTACCTTCACCCAAGTTTTGGGATTGAGCTTGTCTACTTAAGTAAACTGGTCCTTGCATCCAAAGAAATTTATTGGGTAGATACATTGAGGCTTTTGAGGTTAATTTACATATTCTAGAGCTTGTATATCACTGGTATAGGCTTCAAGAATCCATGCCCTTGGGGCAACTAGGTGGCTCACTGGCCCTGGATTCAGGAGGACCTGAGTTCAAATCTGGCCTCAGATGCATAACACTAGCTGTGTGACCCTGGGCAAGTCACTTAACCCCAATTGCCCAAAATAAAAAAGAATCCATGCCCTTCTTTCTACCATAGTGAGATATCAGGGTAGGACTTTAAGATGGAAAAAGTTAAAATGGAGGAAGGAGGGAAAATAATTTTGTAGTGTTAGTTTATATCCCATACCAGAACATGGTTACTTAATTTCTTAGCAAGCCGTATGCTTAAGAATTTGTGACAAAATGAATGTGTAGTTTCAAGTGCAGTTTTGCACTTTTACACATTCTGTGTGCAGCATATGCTTCAGTACTCTGAAATATCTTCTGAGAAATCCATCAGAAAAGGAATTTTTTTTAAAAAAAATGATAATGTAAATAAAATCTTTAAGGGCTCACATGCATGTGTCATGTAGAACAGTATACACAAATTGTGAAATAAATAATAAAATTAGAAAATAAAAATAGTAAAATTTAAAATTTGGAATGAGGAAAGCTTTTGCCCGACCATATGAATTCTATCTCTGGGATAAATCCAACTAAAATCCCACTTTCTGCAGGAAGTCTTTGCCAGTACCTTTTAATTCTAGTCTGTTAATTATTCCCTATTTATCCTGTATATAGCTCATTTTTCCATATTTGTTTTTTGTTTCCGCCATTAGATTGTGAGCTCCTTGAGGGCAAAGACTCGTCCCCCCCCCTTTTTTTTTATCCTCAGCGTTTAGCACAGTGCCTGGCACTTAGTAAATGTTTATTGATGGTCATCAGGAGGTTGGTGGAGTAGTAAGAACCTTAGTTCTTTGTGATAGAATCTCAGAATAGTACTTTAGTGATTCTTTCTGTGATCTGAAAAAATGAAGACAGCTTACCTGTTTGGGACTACCCTTCTTCCGTATACTAAAAGAAAAGTTTAACATTCCTAATTTATTATTTCATACAAATCAGTGGAATTTCATACTTGGATTGTAGTGTGATTTGCTATTAAATCAAAAGAGAAAATAGGTCGAGGGCCGAAGATGAAGCATCAGGCAGCACTGCAATGATTTGTTTAACGTATTAATTTGAAAGAGAAAAGTTGAATACATTTTAAAATTGGACTGTAAAAAGAGTCTTACTGGTAAAATGGGCCTTTTATTGTTATTATTATTATTTTCAGGTAAGAGAATGTAAAAGAGGTTTTGTGAAATTGATAAGAGTATATGTGTGTGTGTGTATATAAATGAAACGTGAAAGATACTTTGTCCACTAAGTGCTGTATAGATGTGAGTTACTGTTAACAACAGTGAGGCTTGTGTGGCCCCTTCTAAAATTATCTGCTACTTCACAGGAACCTAAAGATGAGAGAAAAAGAAGAAAGAAAATTGTTTGGAATTGTGTCTGTATCTGCATAACATATGTATGTGTATATTATCGTGGCTTAATGGGAGCAGCTGAGTAAGAAGAAGGCTTAGCAAGCCCTGCTCATAACTATGCCAGCATATTAATTCCAGCAGGGGGCAGAAAACACAAGCAGTTGCTAAAAAATGACTAAAGCTCTGGGAAAACAAGCCAAGTCATACAAAAAGTCAGTTCTCTTTACTGCCAAAGCTTTGGCTTCTTAATATCATATGGACTCCCAGCCTAGTTACTGGTCTACCAACTAATTTCAGCCTTTGTATCTCCATATACATGTTTACAATCTGGCCTTGCCTTTTTGTTTTGCAATTGCTCTCCTTCTAAATTGTACCTGCCTTCTCAACTCTAATTGAAGATTGCCTTTACTCCTGCCAAGGAGATGTCTTATTGCTGGTCTATGATAGCTCTTTCACACATTACAGTTGACCAAGGTTTTACCTTATGGCTTCCTGTCTAATAAGTCAGGATGGCCTCTGGACAACTTAGAAAAAGGGGTTCCTTCGAGAGCTCAGAAAGAAATTTGATTCTCCCTTTTCTTTGCAAATAGCTGAGATTTTTAACCAATTGACTTGCTGTCTCCATCAGGGACCAGGAATCATGATAGAATATGTGATTCCCTTCTGTACCTTGTGTCAGAATTTGCCCTGTATGTATTAGAGGATCAGGTTTTGGAGGTCTTGGCTGTGACTTTCTGGAATCAATTAGCCCAAGTATATGTGGCCACCAGACTGCCCAATTATTTATTAATGTGTGTATGCTTAATTATATATTCAGTGATGGTGGTGGTGTGGCAATCTCCCCCATTCTCTTCCAGCCCAACCCCTAAAAACTAATTTCTCAATTGAAGTTTGCTTTCAAGATCCAGTAAGATCTATATGAATATTAGGCATTGTCAAAGGTTAACAGTCAGTATTTCAAGAATTACTGGATGTGTTGGTTGGTGATTTGTCTCTATATTATCCTCTACTTCTGAAAGTCCTGCATATCATGTCAGATTAGTCCAAGTCATCTTCTACTACCTACAGGAGGATCAACTCTTTGCCCAATTGGAGAAATAGTCATTAAGGAGAGGTTAGAATTTTGCAGCACAGAATATATCATAAGCACTACCATCCCCCATCTCTGCCAACACACACACCTCCTTAAAAGACCTCCAGCATTTTCTTGATTTCAAAAGGTTATCCCTTAGTAATACCTCTCATGTATTGCCTGAAATGCCCCCAAAAGCTTTTCAGTGAACACTAGATTTGGCAAGCAAATTAGTGTTCTGAAAAGTTGATTCGCCTTAGCCCTAATCTTTAAATATCCAGATACACAGTGACAAATAGCCCATTGTGGAGACTTAAATCCATTACCATATTGCTCTCCATGACCCAGACCTGTGCATTCATCTCTGTTATCTGGTGCAGAAAAACGAATTAATAAATGAACATAAATTTATTAAATGCCATAATGATTAAATTATGTTAGGCCTTGAGTATGCAAAAAAGAAAAATGAGATAATCATTGCTCATAAGGAGTCTGTGGTCTGATTGGGAAGATATAACTTATATATGGTAATAGTGGCCAGAGAAGGAAGTTTTGATCTAGGTAGTCATATACATTATGAATGGAGCCATAGGGTAGTATATTGTCATACCCTTTCCAGTGGTAATAATAAATCGTTTTAGTTACTGTTTGCAGAGCAAGACTTAGAAAGTAGGAGTGATTGGGGTGTATGTGCATGGTGGCAGAGATACAAAGATTCCACTGAGAGTAGGCCTTGGTGTCCTATGGATGACTGGTTGAGATGTGAAACATGGTTTGGGGCTAGCTATATATAGTGGATTAGGTGAGTTTTTATTCGTTCACTGACCAATCCAGGTAACTCAATCCCAGAGCAGAGTCTCAAAACTGAAAGGACTAAAGAATTATGTAACTTAATAGAAGGAGCTGTGTATAATCAGAACTGTTTTTTAGGTATGGAGGGGATATGACAAAGGAATGCAATGCCTCTTTATTGTCCACAGTGACAATAAAGAGTGAGTGGCATTATCCCTAGTACCTAGTAAAATGGCAGAGGTAAATTCCCCAAAAGAAGTCTTGTGAGCCAGCAGCATACAATGACCTGGAATTGACAGAGGCCTTCCACTCTTGCCACTCCACTCACTAATCCTGGGCATCTAGGGAACCATTTTGTGGGCAGAAAGGCTATCTAGGTAACCCCAGAGAAGTAAATGAATAAGGACGAGGTATGATGGACAGTATTCATAAGCACACTGGCATCCAGTCAGAAATGCAAGGAGTGGAAACAGGCCAAAATTTAAGGGAATCAGGTTGAATCAAGCATTTAAAGCTGTGACATTCCTTGTATTTTGGCTTCCTAATATCATGTAAAAGGTAAAATAGTGTAATAGACTATTGGACATGGAGCCAGACCTGGGTAGAAATCCTGCCTTAGACATTTATTTATTGGCTGTGTGACCAAGGGCCGGTCATTAACCCTTCTTGACTTTGTTTCCTCATCTTTAAAATAGGGGTAGTAATAATCATTTTATTTACCTCATAGGGTTGTTTTAAGACTTAAGTGAAAAAATTTACATAAAGTTCTTTGCAAGCATGAAAGCACTATAAGAATATCAGTTATTGTTAGACTCCCGCAGACCTGTATCACTAACCTAGAACTTGTCTTCTTACTAATCTTAGCTCGTGGATTTTGGTATTCTGATACCCTGCCTAGTTTTTTGGTTTATATTTGTCCTCCTAATTCAGACTGTACCCTTTCATTCCCAGGAAAGTATTACCACTCCCTCTTTTTTCCCAGTGTAACTTTGGAAAAGTCACTTAACCTTTATGGGTCCTGCTTTTCTCATCTATAAAATGAGGAAGTCAGACTAACTAGATGAACTCTGAGAATCATCCTAGCTCAGACCTTCTGTGATTCTGTGCTATTCCTTGTGTTGCCTACCAACTTTGCGCTTAAGAAGTTGTTCATAGTTTAATATTCTTGTGCTTTTTGGATATGTTAGATAACTTTTTTTTTAATTATGAAGTTCTTTGGTATATCTGTTATTTTGAAAACAAGTTTGTCTTTTTCTTTTCTTTCATCAGAGTCAAACAGAAAAATTAGCAAAGGTCTACCAACCAAAACGTACACTCTTATCTGCTAAAAGTACTATTTCTGTTGCTCATCTCCTGGCTGCTCGGCAGGATCTTTCAAAGATTTTAAGGACAAGCAGTGGATCTATTAGAGAAAAAACTGCCTGTGCCATCAATAAGGTAAGGTGTTTGTGATAGATTTGTCTCAAAATGCCTCAAAGTCAGTTATTAACATAAAGCATCTTTCTTTTGTCATTAGTCTCTCACCCAAAATGTATTGTAAAAATTATATACATCAGGTGATTCCTGTTTTTAATAGACAACTTATAAAATGTAGAAATTAAGTTTTTTGTATTTGGAAATACTTGACAATTTTATTGATTTGAAAATACCTGGCAATTTTTGTTGATCTTGAAGGATTTGATGGATCAAATTCCACTCATAAATAAAATGCTACCATAAGTCATTTAGCATTTCCATTATAGTTATTTCCTTTCTAAAATTACCTTAAACATCTGTGTATCTGTGAGTTCATCTATGTGAGTACCATTGGTGCAGATCACAACTCTTCTTCCTATCCTCATCCTATGTGATTCTCATCAGTGTCCTCCCTAAATCTTTAGTGAAGAATTTATGAATGTAATGGAGGCTTTCCTCTACTGTTTTAATGTGATGTGGATAGCAGTGCAGCACTTGAACTGTCCATCTGTTATCTCTCACCCTGACTATATGACTGACCCACCTCTTTATCCAGTTATACATTTTCTGTACGATATCTTTATTTGCTACCTCTTTACACATAACATCATTGGTGATACTACTGCATGTAGCATGGAGTAGTAAAGAAGAAACATTAGATTTGAAATAAGATAAACATGGTTGGTAATCACAGTTCTGACACTTAATAACCTATATTGCCTTAAGCAAATCATTTAACCTCTTAGGCTTCAATTTCTTTACATATAAAATGGAGTAGGAAATATACCAGATGGTGTCTGAGGGATCTTCTAACTCTAAATTTGTAACTGTTATCTGTTTTTTCCTACCATACATCTTTCCATCTGAGTTACTTAGAATTTTGATTCTCTAGAGATTATGGTGACCCATGATTTTTAGCAACATAATATCACTGGGAGAATATTGGTTTTTTAAAAGTTGGCTTTTTGTTTCAGGGAACATCTTGTATTCATTGAAAGTGATGCACAATTTCCTAGTTGGAATCTACCCTATTCTCTTCCTTCTATTTAATTCTGGACCTAATTCACATTTGCCCAAGATATATGTACTGATACACTAACTCAATAAGTGGTCTATCCAATTGTGTATCTTAGTCTAGGCAATTTAAAAAGCTCACATTTTTATAGTGGCTTTGAGGTTTACAAAGAACTTTCTTCAAAACCACTCTGTGAGGTAGTTAATAACCTTGTGTTATCCCCATTTTACAAAGAGAGATACTGAGGCACAGAGAGATTAAAGTGACTTGTCCAGGATCATATGTGTCAGAAACAATAATTGAACCCTGGTCCTCCTGATTACAAGACCAGTAATCTTCAACTGTACCACTCTATCTCCAAAAAATATTCTTTATTCATTTAGTTTCTAGTGTATGGATTGTTGAGCCAAACTATTCTTTTTCTTTGCATGTGAGAAAATTTATGAAGACTTATTGGGGAAAAAAAATTAGCATTTATGTTGTCAGAAAAATCTTGAATTACAGGCTCATTCAAGAAAATTTAAGGGAATTTTTATTCATCAGAAATACTTAACAAGAGGTTGTGGGCCACCCTTCTTCATCCCTTTAGTCAACAAACTAGTTTTCTATCATGATGATAAATTTAACCAAATGGCTCCTTCCCCACAGCTCTTCCTCCTTACTCTCCATGAGTTCTGATAGTGTAGTTTTAGAACTCAGTTATTCGTTCTGCTCATGAAATATGAAGTCCATCATGGTATAGTGAACAGAAAACTGGACTTTGTGTTAGGAAAACCTGAGTTCAAATCTCACATCAGATACTTATTAACTATTTGACTTTGAGCAAGTCACCTACCCTTTCTCAGCTTATGTTTCCTTATCTATAAAATTGTGATGATGATAATAGCACCTACTTCATGGTGTTTTTGCAAGGATCAAAGATGATACATATAAATACTTTGCTAGTTTTAAAGCTGTCATTGTGATGAATTTCAATATCAAAAATTTAGGAGATAGCATGGTGAAGATAACCACAAAAGTATAACTTGATCATTTTTCTTAATAGCTGTCTTCTGTTTGTGAAATAAAATAGTTTGCATTAATGTTTTATTTTGTAGGTGTTAATGGGCAGGGTACCTGACAGAGGTGGTAGACCCAATGAAATTGAACCTCCACCTCCAGAGATGCCACCATGGCAGAAAAGACAGGATGGACCTCAACAGCAAACAGGAGGCAGAGGAGGACGAGGTGGTTATGAACAATCATACGGAGGACGAGGAGGTCATGAACATTCATACGGAGGACGAGGAGGTCATGAACAGTCATACGGAGGACGAGGGGGTCATGAACAGTCATACGGAGGACGAGGAGGTCATGAACAGTCATATGGAGGACGAGGAGGTCACGAACAAGGAGGAGGAAGAGGTGGACGTGGTAGTTATGACCATGGAGGTCGAGGGGGTGGAAGAGGAAATAAACATCAAGGAGGCTGGACAGATGGAGGGAGTGGAGGAGGAGGTGGCTATCAAGATGGTGGTTATCGAGATTCAGGTTTCCAAACAGGTGGCTACCATGGTGGCAGTGGTGGCTACCAAGGAGGTGGTTATAGTGGCTTCCAAACATCTTCATATACAGGAAGTGGATATCAGGGTGGTGGCTACCAACAGGACAATAGATACCAAGATGGTGGTGGGCATCATGGTGAACGAGGTGGTGGTGGTCGAGGAGGGAGGGGTGGTCGTGGAGGCAGAGGTCGTGGAGGTCAAGGTGGAGGCTGGGGAGGAAGAGGGGGCCAGAGTTATAATCAGGGGGGTCAATTTGAGCAACATTTCCAACATGGAGGTTATCAATATAATCATTCTGGATTTGGACAAGGAAGACAGTATTCTAGTTGAGGCTACTAAAAATTACATTTCAGCAGAGCTCAAGTAATAGAAACTTCATTTTAGAGGCCTGGTAAATATCTAGTTGAACTAATATGTGACCATATATGACCAGAAATTCCTGCTTTAAACACAAAATTATAGGTTGATATGCAATTCTGTTATTTTAAAAATGGATTTAGTTAATGCTCTTTATTTGAGAAATGCATACTTTTCACCAAAATTTACAAAAAAAAACAAACAACAAAACACATGAATAGCCATGTGTGTTTAATGATTAGACTAATATCACAGTCAGAACATGCATAATGTTTTGAAGAAATTACTTGGAAAGTACCAGCAATGGCTTCAATGTGCAGTTCTGAGAATAAGCATTATTCTCCTAGATTCTTTATAGATTTTTCACTAGGAAACCCTCCCTCTTTCTTTATATCAATAATTTCTTTTTATGTATTTTACTTATGTGGTACATATTTTCAAAGTATAGTTCTGCACTTAATAATTGGCCTTTTATATTCAGAGCGAGGTTATACACATTTGCTTCACTATGGAGGTGATAGGTATGTTTCTATTATACGAGCTCTTCTGCATATAGCACATTCAGTAGCCTTATCTTCTTTTAATTAAAAACTACCATTTGCTCAACTCTAAAGACCTTGAACATGGCCAAAATCTGCAAAGATCATTAAATCAAGCTAAGTTGTGAACTTCTAGTGTGTAGGCATATAGTTAAATATAGCAATTCAAACTGACCTTCATCCATCCAAAACAATTTCCTCCTACAACCTTATTTTTACTTGAAGTTGACTAGAAGGATCAGCAAACTGAAATTTGTCTTATGCACGAGTTAATACCACTGGCTCAGCAAATACAAGATAGTTTGTTTTGGGCAGGTGCCTTTTTGTTTTGGTTTTGTTTTTGGTTTTGTTTTTGTTTTTTTTGTAATTGAAGAAATGCACTACCAAGTAGGAAGAAGGATATTGCCTAGTGGAGGAGGCCCTTTATTATTGCTGCAGAAACAAAAGCCTGGCTGAGTTGATGTTTTACACTATTCTTTACTGAAATCCACATGATGCTTCTTGCTGGGTTTTTGTGTACATAAACATTGTCAAGCTGTGAAAGAAAATGGCTGAAGGTGTGCTTTGTATGAAAGGTGAGCAATAAAGTATCCGTGTGTTCTCTGTTTTGTTTGAGCTTTATTTGAATGATTAGTTATAGTTAATGTGCTATTTTCAAGCAGTTACTGGAAAAATTAGAGATCCTAAGACCTTGCATAAGAGTACAGTACATTAAATGTCCTATGCGTTTCCTTTAGTTATGATAGTTGAAATTTATATAGCTCTCTGAGGTTTGCAAAGCAATTTGTGTAGATTATTTGAGTCTCACAGCAGCCCTGGGAAATAGATTGTATAAATGTTCTTTTCCCCATTTTACAGATGAGAAAACCAAAACTCAAAGAAGTTAAGTAGCTTTCCCACACTCACACACCTAGTAGATGACAGAGAGGGGATTTGCACTCAGGTCTATCTCCTTCACTCTATCCACTTTTCCAAGCTGCCTTCATTACAGATGATTAAAAATGGTGCATTTAAACATAATTAATTATCAGAAGTTTCAAATGAGAGTAGTTGAAACTTTTAAGTTTAGCTTTTAATGTAATTCCATTTGATTGACTGAGCCATGTTTGCCACCATTGTTTAAAAACATCAATACAAATTAGAACCCCTTTTTACTTTTATTACAGTCTTCATAAGATGTAATCAGAATTATGCATCACCTCGTGTCCAACCTTTTGGTGATGATTTGCTCCAGTGTAGCTAGGCTGGTTCATGTACAATAGATGTCCAATTCATTTTTGAGCTTATATCCAACACCTTTCCTAGGCCTTTCTAAAGTAGAATAATCTAATAACTGCTTTGTGGCCACTGGGTGTAGCTATTGATACATATATCAAGCAAATGTAATTATAATTATTTTAAGTATTTTTGTGTTTTCTCTGAAGACTTGCTAAATACAATGCATTACATTTTTCCAAATGGTCATGACTTGAAAAATTTGCAGATATATGACTTGTGAAAAGATAGTTTGACCTTAAGCCCTATACTGAGCCTTCAAAATTTTTGTCTCTTAATATTTTTTCATTAAATACTTAAAATTGTATTTACAGTTGAAAGTTTTACCTTAGATATAAAACTTACTTTATTTCAGATGCACTTATGTTGACTGCAACAGTCAACTGAGTTTGCAGTTTTCTTCTCTCAGATTCTACAACCTCCCCACTAAACATAGAGAGTTTTTCTAGCAAGTAACATTTTTAAAGGATGTTGTATCTTCTTATCTAGTTTTATGAATAAATAAGAAACTAATAGGATATACTGTGTGTTACAAATGTGGACAACATTTAAGAAGAAAAATGATCAAGTTTTTTTTATTTAATGGATTGAAAAATTTATGTCTACAGCTCCTGTTTTTCAACAGAAAATGGATTGTGTTCCTGTTATTTTCTGCCTTTATATAGTTCCAGTTCTCTAAAAATAGTAACTCTCTTCAGCGTACTCAAGATCTTATTTTCTTGCCAAAAATTTTTTTTAATATTGTAAAGTACACATATTGGTATAAGGGAATGGTTTAAAGAGCTTTACATTGTAGTAAAAAAAATTTTTTCAGAAAAAAATACTTATGAGGAAACAAGAAGTACGTATTTCCTAGTAGGAAGTCTTTGAAATTGAAGCCTTAAATGTTTTTTCTCTTGAACAAACATGAGACCAGGACAAGCTGAACCTTTTTGTTGGTTCTTTTTTTCCTACTGATACCAATGATTAAAACAGGATGCTAACATTTTACATGAAAATTATTTAAGAGCTAAATCTGCTTGCTTTCTCATTTCTTACAGCCAGCCTGAAGTATTGATAGCACTTTAGCACAACGTTGGGCACGTAATATTAAACACTCCGTAAAAAACTTATCGAGTGATTGATGTAAGCTAATCTAAGCAGAGTTAATAAAGTTCAGGCAATTTCCATGTGGTTTCAGTGATGTCTTAAGTTTCATCTCATCTACATATTGGAAAAAATTGCTTAGACATTTTGATAATTAGTTTGTGGTATTAAAGTGTGCATTCATACATCAGGGTAGAGTAGTTCATTTGTTTAAAGGTATCCTCTACTAAATATGGATCTAAATGTTTAGAGCAGGTTCCCCACCTCTGGTTGAGAGGTTCTAAACATATCTCTGAGAAATGTGAATGGTTAAGATGATTAATTATATCATCTGTTAAAATATTTTGATATTTTAATAGCCCTGTCTTGGAGAGGGAGAAAAAGCCACTTTTTTTCTTTTTCTTTTTTTTTTTTTCTCCAAGGAATTTTCTTGAAAATTTATGATAATTTATGAAATTAGACATTCTTCTGCCAGTATGTGAAGTTGTGTATATGAAAAAATCCTTAAATAAGCCAAACAGTGAAACACGGATGCTACATCCATCTATCTTCAGGAAAGAATATGGAAAAAAGAATACAGAAAATAGTAAGGTTGTGCAATGAACTCCATTAAAATTTGATGGGAAGAAATTGTTGCCCTTTGAGAATTTTCTATCTACAACATCTGAGTTGGAAGACTATTGTCTAATCTATACTCAGAAACAAAGTTTTTCAAGAAAGTAATAATTGAAGATTTTAAAGTACCCTGAAGTGTATATCAGCTGAAAATGTGTTTTATTTTCTACTATATTTAGATTCAAAAGCCAGTTTTTTGTTATCACTTTTGCTTTGATTTTAGCATCATTTCTTCTTAAGAAATCAGATAATTCATTTTTTCAGACATTACAAATAATTAAGCTGTATCTCTCAATACAAGCAAAATAGACAATAAAGTGAAAGACTTTTGAAGTATATTGTCATGCAAACAATTCTTTCAAATGCAATAGAAAGTTCTGCCTTTTGAATGCTATATCTGAGATTTATATTGCATTTGAAAGAATTGTTTTCGAATGTCACAGAAAAGAAGTGTTTTTAAATGTTTCACAAAGGAATCCAGTTTTGTCCAGATAAAGGTGGCAAGAATTTTGCATGACAAGACTTCAGTTCTTCTGCTTTGGATACAGTTAATATAAATTTGGAAATTCACTATCAAAAATAGTCAGATTGGCTATTTCCCATGTCTGGCATATATTACCTCCTCACTTTCGTCTCTTCAACTTGCCTTTTTTAAAAGAGGAATTTATGTACCACTTTCTGTGGAGGAAACATTTCCTGAATGCCCTAGTTCAGGGGTGGGGAACCTGCAGCTTTGAGGCCACATGTGGCCTTTTAGGTCCTCAAGTGCAGCCTTTTGACTGGGTCCAAGTTTTACAGAATAAATGCTTTTATTAAGGGGATTTGTTCTGTGAAGTTTGGATTCAGTCAAAAGAGCTGCATTTGAGGACGTAGAGGGTCACAGGTGGCCTCAAGACTGCAGGTTTCCCACACCTGCCTCGTTGTTAGTTTTATCTTGCATGTTGGGTTGGATTAGATGTGTTAGTCTAGAAAAAATTATCTTAATTTCTAAGCCAGCAGTTTGGGAAAGTCTGTGAAGGTGATAAAAATAAAGGAGTAGTTCAAAATAAAGTCTCAGACATTAAAGGGAGCTTATAAAAGTTTGTATGAACTTATACCATTTTCTGAAAAAAGAGAATAATGATCAGGTTACCCTTACTGTAAGATTCTATGGTTCCATTCTCCCTCCATCCCTAAATGTTTAAAAAAAGGCAAAAATAAAAAAATGACTGTAGATTCAAAATTGTAATAACTTTTACTTCTCTAAGCGCTCAAGATAAGGTCATCCTTTCAGTAACCATTCTGTGAATATCAGGTGATAGCAAAATATATTGCTAAAAATTGTAGGAAGTTTGAGTTTTAGTACCTTCAGAAGCCCAGTTCCTCAGCAGACATTCCAGTGAAGCTCTAAGAATGCACCAAAAGGAGTAATGATAAAACCAAGGAGAATTACCTATAAACTCCATCCAATCCAAGATTAAACCAAAGAAAGAAAGAAAAGACTTTAGGAATCCTACAAAAGTACAGAGCAGAGACAATCCAGGGTAGGTAGAAGGCAAAATACAAAGTAGCTTAGTCCCACAGCAGGAGACAAGGCCAGACCCACAGCTCTCATGGGGATATCCATGCTTCCCTTCTGTGGCAGGAGATAAGGCTAGTCTAGTGTCTAGCACTGAGCAATCTAGAGGACCTCTGTGTTTGCAGCAAGAGATAGGGCCAGACCTATGTCAAGGTAGCCTGTGCTGAACCCAGCATGCTGAGACCTTAACCACAAAGACAAAGCTAGACAGTTATCCCCGTATAGAAATCCTAAGATGAAAACTCCCAAGAATCCAAAGCTTCAAGTTAAAAAGAAAAAATCTTGCAAATGGCCAAAAAGAAAGTTCAAGGAGCCACAGGCAGAATTGCACAAGACTTGTTTAGCTGTTATATACTCCCCTTCTCCAACTCCCCCATAGAATGTAAACTTTTAGAAAACAGGCCCTCATTATAAAAGAAATAACAGGCTTACAACCAAAAATAACTTATCTGGCCAAAAACAAGTAAAATTAATGGTAGGAATGGGGGAGGGGGTGTTGAAAGGACCTTAAATGAAATAGACTACCAAGTAGTCCTGAGGGAGAGCCCAGAAGTAAGTAGACAACTTTGAATTGCAAATCCAGCGGAAGAGGAACAGAAAAATGCCGTTTTTTCACTTGGAAGGGATTATTTTAGGATAAATCAAATAAATCGTGCTAATAGAAGATGAAGAAACACATCCTCTCAAAGACGGTTAGCTCTGTCTTCAAGGATTGTAGAGAAAGTTCGTAAGACAGGCAAAGGGCCTGTTTCAAAAATTCATGACTGAAAGAGAAGAAATGGAAACTACAGAAATTATTTGCCAATAAAATTTATAACTTAGATAATGAATACTTAAAAATGTAAAATATTGAGGTGAGTAGAAGAAATAGAAGAGTCTCAAATAATGTAAAAAATTATACATTTTTATCAAATAAGAATACAAAAAGTAAATTGAACAAGCTACAAATGAACTACCAAAAGTGAGTGGGAGAGGACTCCAGGATCAGATGGATTTATAAATTAATTTATCAAACATTTAAAGAACAATTCCAATATTATGTAAATTGTTTACAAAAAATAGAGTACAAAAATAGAAGAAAAAAAGAGCACACAAATACCTACTGTTGACCCCAACTTCAATCATATTTTGAAGTGAAAGTGCTTGAGCTCTAATTTAATTAGATGTTAGTATTAAATCTAACATTACATTAGTGTTACTGAACATAATTTTTAAAAATATTAAGTGAAATAGAGATGTAAAGGAAACAGATGTTTCTTTTATCATTTCTAGACTTGATTTTTATATGCATATATATATATGTGTGTGCATATATGTATATATATGTCTATGTATAAATAGGAAAAGTATCAAAATGTATAATTGCAAAAAAAAATTAGTCATGTGGCAAAGAGCAAGATAGGAAATGCAAAGGCTGAGTGCCATACTGCTAACCACAGAATGTCTGAAGATCTGGAGGGAAGCCTCGAGAAAGTTGGGAAGATCCTTTTCACGATTTGTGAGGGAATGGAGCCATGTGGCAGCGTAGCAGGAAGCAGAGAAGCAATCTTTCCTCCATAAAACTCCAAACAGATCTAGAACATGCACCAGACCAAATCCTGGTGTCCTAAATCCTGAAAAATAACCCAACTGTTCTTACCCTTAGACCTGACCACATCACTGCTAGGTCTATGCCAAAAGAGATCAAAGAAAGAGAAAAGGGACCAATGTATACAAAACCAGCCACTTTTGTAGCAGAAAACTGGAAAGTAAGGAGTGCCTATCTTTGGGGGGATGGCAAAGCAAATGTAATGGTGTATTATTGTGCCCTGAGAAATGATGAATGGTTTCAGAGAGACTTGGGAAGATCTCTATGACCTGATGCAGCTTTAAGTGAACAATTTGTACTATGAGTGAATGAATGAAAAAGCATTTTTAAGTACCTTGTGCTAAATGAGCAAGCCATTCCTTCCCCTCCAGGAGCTTACATGTTAGTAGAGGAAGACCATTCATAATGGAAACTTAGAATTGGAAAGTGATAAGGCAATGGAATAGAGAATATGAGTGGCCTGGTAGTATGATGCCTGGGCCCGGGAAAGAGAAGGTGAAAGCTCACCCATCAAAGCCAGAATCCCAGGGACAGACTGAATTTTGGTAATGGGAGGAAGAGGGGCAGAGCACAGGTTGCTTGGTTTGGAAGTGACTACAACATTGTAAAGAAAAATAAGTTTGAAAGATTTAAAAACTTTGATCAAAGCCATGGGAAGCACAATTCCAAAATACCAGTGATGAAATATGCTACCTTACCTCCTGACAAAGCTGATTGACAGTAGAGGCAGCTGTCACATAATTTTAGGCATGATCAACATGTTTTTTTTTGTTGTTGTTGTTTGTTTGAATATGTTCATTTTGTTATAAGGGAGGGTTTTGTTTTGTGTTTTTTTAATTGGAGGCATTGGGGGAGACGGGCTGTTAAGAGTGATGTCAAAAGACAAGAAATAAACTAATAGCATTGAAGATTTTTTTCAAATCCACAGAATAAAATAGAAGAAAGTTTTTAGGGAGATACAAACAAAATTGCTTTAAAACAAACATTGAATTTATTGTATACTTCTTTTAAAATGAAGCTATATATAGTAGAGTCCTAGTTTAATATACAGTCCTCTGAATGGTGGACAAATCAGGCTTTTGTTCAGAAAGGCATTACGCAGAAGGCATAATACTAGGACACACTTAAGCATATTTTCAAATGATGAGGCATAATGGGAAATTTAAGAAAATACCAGCAATAGCAGTCAGATTCATCTGATGCACAGTGACTAGAAAGAGAATGGTCCCGGAGAGGTTGAGGAAATAGGGAACCTTAATGAAGCTCTTAATGAAGAGCTGCAACATAAGACTTGCAACATAGGATACATCCTATAGGCACAAATCAGTAGATTAAATTCACATTGCTCTGAGTATGACATTACAGAAGATGATAGAGAGATAGAATATTTAATCCTTATCCATAAAGGGACATGACAGTTGTCTTCTTTCACTGTGATAACTTTATATTTATCCCAATAAGTATGCATATTTCAGACAAAACAATACATTATAGCAGATTATATAGTTATCCCTCATTTTAGAAGAAAAATAGAAATTTTCTATTAAATGATTTTTTTATTTATTTTTATTGGCTATTTTAGTTTTCTGTAAGTTGTTTTTTTTTTAAACTGACACTTTTCACTTGTCTGTTCCTTCTCACTAATTCATTCTAGTAAAGAAACAAAGTAAAAAATGGGTTTCCATATACTATAGCACTCGTACTGCTGCTTTCCTTAAGTGTTTTTAAGTTAGGTCCTCATAGACCCATAAGAATACTCACTTTTTAGTTTAGTTTTTTTTTTATTTGGTTGTTTGTTTTGCTTTTTGGTGAGGCAATAGAGGTTGAGTGACTTGCCCAGGGTCACACAACTAAGTGTAAGGTGTCTGAGGCTGGATTTAAACTCAGGTTCTCCTGACTTCAGGGCCAGTGCTCTATCCACTGCGCCACCTAGCTGCCCTAATTTTTTAGTTTTATCAAAAGAAATCTAAATAATTTTCTTCAATTAATTTTCTTTATCTTGGAATCTTTTTAGTCCAAGTCTATTATATACATTTTAAAAATTATTTTACATAATTGAAGGTATTAAATCCATAATGTAATTGGCAAGAGAATAAAACAAAAAAAATTGTCTTTGTTGAAGGGATGAACACAAATGGAAACTTTTTTACACTGTAGGTATTAAGCATTAATCTTGTTTAGTGTTTGAAAAGAAGTATGGCACAGTAAATAGAGAAGCAGCTTATGAGTCAGGAAAACTTGGCTTCAAGTCTTACTTCTGAAACATACTATATGACTCTGGGTAAGTCACTTCTCATTACTACTAAAGCAACTCTTTACACTTTGTAAGTTGTAGAGCAAGTGCTCTACACTTTACATGAATTTACATGGATTGAGGAAGTTTCCTCATTGTTGCTTATACCAATGAAATCACAGGTACAGTCTCTCCAGCATATATATGTATTGATGGACTTTGGGCTGTCCATCTAACTATACACCAGTGATAGGAAGACTATTTCCTAAGGGCCAGTCTATACTGCCCTACCATATGGGTTGTCCTAGCATTTCCTGGGTCCCTCCCTTCATGCAGGTTAAGGTACAGCTTGGTCTCAATTAATGCAAATAATAAATACTCTGAAGTGGTTGCATTATTTGAATTTGCACTACACACTTCCATTGGTCGAGAAGCAGTTTTACATAATTATAACTTCAAATACAAATTTGAATATGTGCAACCACTTCAGGGGATTCATTATTTGAATTAATCAGGGGCCTAGCTATAGTTCTTTTTCTTAAAAAGTATTGAAACTGGCCATGATACTGAACTGGCTCAGGGGACTAAGACCTGGCATGTTGACAAGGCCTCTCTGGTCACCTGGAGCACCTGAGAGGGCACCTGAGAGAGGCCACAAGGAGCTCCAGCTCTCTCTCCTTGTCTTCTGATCATGGACAAACAGCATGAACAATACTGGGGAGAAGTGCTCAGCTGAATTAATATGGTGTCCTTTTTGAATATTATTGTTGAATATCTTTCTCTTTGTATGACTAGAAAAAATTTTAGTTAACTGCTAAATGTTCCACAAATGTCTCTTCATTCAATCATGAACCTGAACTCCTAGGAGACTAGCTTGAGTCAGATCATGGTCTGGACAATAATTACTCTTCATCCATTTTATTCTTCCTTATGGATAGTTACACCAAGTTTTTTGAATGATTATAGTTTCCATTTAATAGACTTTGCAATATTCTGGAACTTGATGTAACCAGTACAATGTTGTCTGAAAATAGGAACATCTGAAGGATTTCAACACCTATATAGAATCACTTTTCCAATTGGACCCTTTGATGAATGTCTTCCATGATAGTAGCAAACATCTTTAGCCAACCTATTTCTTCCTATTTTGTGTTTTGCTTGATATAAATAAGAGGGTCATCAAACAGTTATCTCTGGGTTTACATCTTCACCAAGGTGGTGCAGTAAAACAATGCTGCATTTGGGGTCAGAGAACACAGGTTTGAATCTCAGTTCTCCTACTTACCATCTTTGTGCAGTCTAGGGCAAATCACTCAACATCTATCAGATCTCTTCTAGAATTATGATCCTGTGATTAAGATTCCTCACTGTCTTCTTGGTAAAGAGCATATTCTCTAAGAGAATCTTCAGAGCCAGTCAAGTGGTTCCCCTCCTGGGCACCTGGAACCCACTTTCCCCACATCCCATCTCAAAAATGAATTAACTTTTAGTTCTTTTGGGTCATTGACAATTATAATAATTGAGATACAATGCTTCAGGTGTCTCAATACCCATATTACTCAAAGATTCGTGATGGTGATGATTAATGAAGATCATCTCTCTCCAAAGACTAGTTTTTATTTATGGGTATTACATAATCAGTTACAAACAAAGAACACTGAGAATCATCTTTCAATGACCAAGAGTTCTTTTTTTAGCAACAAGATTCCTGGAAGAAAAAAAAAGTTTGCTTTCATTGTTGTTGTTTTGTCTGTAGCTAAGGTTTTTTCCCCCCTCAGATTTCATCATCTGAGACTCGAACATTTCAGGACCTACAAAAAAAAAAATTCTAAACCCAGTCTAACTGAACAAAGAGTTAATTTTCTACTAAACCAATCATGCTATTTTATAAGGTACTGAGTATGTTTAGGAAGTTTTTCCAGACCATATCTTTGACTTCCACAGAGGCTTCAGATGCTGCAACTTAAGGTGATAGAAACATTAAAAAAAAGACAAAGTAAACTTAATACCTGTGATGACAAGGAAGTAAAAAATTCTGGTGTCTCCCAAAATGAATATTAAAAGGGCATGTGGTGAAGGATTCCACCCAGATCCATAAAGAGAGTGGAGTGGTACGAGTTTATGTCCAGAGCCAAAACTTAGTGTGCTGACAGCATTTGTCTTCCTTCAGCAGGTAGCAATAGTTGAGTTTAGCACTTACTTAGCAAAACAAATTGGTTAGAATAGGAGGCTACCAGATCATGGATTGATTCCCTAACCAAGGCAGCTCTACCCCTTTCCTGCCCTTCTCCCTCTCCTGGCAGTTGCCTTCCCAGTAGTAATCCCTTCCACTACGGGAGACCCTGCAATTCAAAGTCTCTTCCTCACCCCATCCCAGCCCACCCGAATTTGATTTGTTCCTTACCAGAATGTAAGGCACCAGGCACCAGAATTGCCAGTTAGACTTCTACTTCAACTCAAAGGGATTTGACACTTGTTTGATCTCTACCCTCACTAAGTTTATAAAAATGATAAAATAATATTCTCAGAAAAAAAAAGCAAATACAATCAATTTAGAGAATGGGTAGTGCATGCACAAACAACATTCTTTTCACCCACAGACAAATGACTTGAAAGAAAGAAAAAACAAAAGCATTAGAGTTGGTATATAGCAGTCTTCATTATTGTTTCTGAAATGCTTAACAGATCAGTCACTGGGGGGAGGGGGAGAAATAAATAGTACATTGATTTTCTGCTGCACAGACAGGGACCTTCCATCACACTACTGGGAAAGGATGACCTGATGAGTTCACAAGGCAGGAATATTTTTTTGATCATTTTTCCAGATTTGGAACATGGTCTTCAGGATTCCTCATCTTGCTTTATGCAACTGCCAAACTCATTAGACATTCAGTTTCCCCATCCAGGGGTCAGCCATCCTGCAAACCAAATGAAATACTGATTATATTAGTGAACTTTAACATAATAGGTGTTTTCTCTGAACGTTTGTAAAAAATGAGTTTTGGAGAAGATATTGAGTGCCCAGGGCTATACTGGTCTCCGAATAGATGCTTGATCTTGATAAATTTTTGTCAGTGACTTCCATCATAATTAAGGATTGGGAAAGCACCTATGATCTCATTGGTATAGGTGAGGAAATTTCCCCCAACTACCTGTTGTTGTTCAGGAGTTTTACAGCCATGTCTGACTCTTCGTGACCCCATTTGGAGTTTTCTTGACAGAGATACTGGAGTGATTTGCCATGTCCTTCTCTGGCTCTTTTACAGATGGGGAAACTGAGGCAAACAGGATTAAGTGACTTGCTGTGGATCACACAGCTAGTAAGTGTCTGAGTCTGGATTTGAACTCATGAAGATGAATCTTCCAGACTTCAGGCCCAACACTCTATCCATTTCACCACCTAGCTATAGGTTAGCACTTTATAGTAATACAGAGCTACCTAGAACCCTAAGAAGGTTCTACATGACTTGCTCAATGTCACACAGCCAGTATTTGTCAGAGACAGGATTTCAACCCCAGTAATTCCTGACTTTGAAGCAAATTCTCTAGCCACTTCACCAAACTGTCCTACATTATAATTAGACAAATTCCCAGGAAACAATTACTTTGAAAATGCTACTCAGTCAAATGCACCTCCCTCCTATCAGTAGAGAGGGAAAGGGCTAGGGAACAGAATGCCACACACATGGTCAGAATGGATCACTAGAAAAGTTGGGTTTATTTAACATCTTTTATTTGTTACAAGGGAGGGCTCTTTGGGTGAGAATGGGTGTATACATGGAACTAATTAATGGAAGATCAATATGTATTATACATTACATAACTATAATTATGTATAATAATAAGCAAGTACTAATACATAATTATAAACATGTTTTTAAGAGAAAGGACTTTCACACTTTCATATACAGTCCCAACCTCACTACACCCCTCCACCCCAATACCTAACTGTGCTGAGAATCTATCAGGTAACTGATTGACCTCCAAATACTTGATAGACAGCTGGGAGATTCACAACCTCCCACAAACAAGAAACAGTCTAGTACAGGGTGAGGTGACCAGATTCCCAAAATCCATCAAGTGTTTGCATGTCAGATGATCCCTTTCTACTCAAAGACCCACTTCCTCTGATTTATACACCCGAGGCTTAGTAGAGAGTATTCTTCTCACTCAAAGCTACATTTAGTGTTGAGCTTCTCATGGAGCAGCAGGGCAAAGTCATTGAATAATGGATTTCTTTTTGTTTGAAATATTTTGAGGAGAGGAACAAAAAACAAACCCAAGATCTCTTCACAAACTGTGCTGAAGGCAAAATCAATAAATCTCATACCAGTCTGATAAATAAAAGGACATCTGTCTGGCTAAGAGAAAGGGCAGGACTAATTCTCAGACACTTTAAAATAAACAGGCTACAGCTCAACTTAGATCAGATGGACAAACAGAAAGGAGGCCAACAAATAGGGGGTGGGGACAAAGGAAAGAACAGACAATAGAGCTGTGTGTGTGAGCAGACAAAGGAGACTTCACATCTAAGACTGCTTGTTTGCTTGTTCCTGCCAGTGAAGACTAATGACATTTGGGGAGGTGAAGTATTTTACACATTAATTGTTTTACATTATAGGATAGTCAAGTCTATTCAACAAATACTTATTAGGCACTGGGCCTGTGTGCCAGGTACTATGTTAGCTATGGGAAGACAAAAAAAAAAAAAAGACAAAAGACAAAAATGAAATGGTCCCTTCTCTAGTTGAAAGTAACTTTAAAATGTGATTAATTTTAGGTAAGTATTGTACTTCTCCTTCCCTAACTAAAAATATCATAATATCAGACAACTCCTTAATTTACAGACAGAGAAACTGAAGACCAAAAATGTTCAGGAACTTGACCAAAGTAACAAGTTAGAGAGTCAAAATTTGAATGCAGGTCCCAGTACTCCAAATCAATTCTCTTTCCACTGTACCATGCCAGCTCCCAACTTCATAGGTATGTTCTTGCTAATGGTAAATCCATGGGTGGTAGGGAAGTTCAGAGATTACCCTCAAAGAATATTGATGAGAGGCAGTATTGTATAATGGTTAGAGTTATGGGTTTAGGGTCAGGAAGCCCTAGATTATCCAGTCCAGAGATATCCATCTCTGATACTCACTAGCTAGAGTAATTAATCAATCAACAAATATTTATTAACTGCCGATGTGTCAAGCACTGCATAAATTGTGGGAGATAGAAGTATGAAGAATGAAAACAATCCCACTTATGAGTGCTTAGTCTTTCTGGGTCTCAGTTAATTCATCTATAAAATGGGGCTAGTAATACCACTAGCAGCTACCTCACAGGGCTGCTTGCTGTGTGAAACTCCGATAAGATAATGTATACAAAGCAAAAGTACTTCACAAATCTTAAAGCACTCTAGAAATGCTTATAATTATTATTGAGTGCAAGCTGGAAGGAGGTCTTGTTTTGGGCCCCAAGGTTCTGATCCTCATTTTTATCAAAGCCTCAAATGAAGCCAAAGGAAAAGCCTGTATCAAACTTGACATGAAGCTGAGACAGCTAGCCATTTGGATCACAGAAATCACAGAAACAAGATTTTAAAAGATCCCAATAAGCTGGAATGATCATCAGAAATAAGTAAGATAAAATGTACCAGATACACTGGGTTCAATGACCTGTATTTACATTTCTAAAAAACCTAATGCACAGGTACAGGATGGAGGACAACATGGCTTAACTGCAGCTAATGTGGAAAAGACTTGGGGATTTCAGACATGGCTGCTTAAAATCTTTAGGCAAACTTAAGCTGAATTAATAGTAATTTCATATCCATATTAAAGGAGGCAATATTCTTAACATATTCTATTGGCCAAACCACACCTAGAATATTAGGTTTAATTCTGAGAGCCACAATTTAAGGACATTGACAAACTGGATTGTTTCCTGAAGAGAGGAATAAGGATGGGGAAGGGTCTGGAAATCAGAAAATAACAGAATATCTCAAAATTTGAGGGGATTTCAGGGGCCATCTAATCCAATCCACAACTGAACAAGAATTCCTTCTACGACGTATCTAAGAATTAGTTATCTGACATTTATTAGATGGGGGGAGTCCCCCAACATTAAACTTTTGAATCATTCTAATGGTTAGGAGAGCTAGGTGGTGCCGTGGATAGTGTGTTACACTTGGAGTCAGGAAGAACTGAGTTCAAATCTGGCTTCAGACCCTTATTAGCTGTGTGACCCTGGACAAGTCACTTAACCCTGTTTGCCTCAATTTCCTCATCTGTAGAATGAGCTGGAGAAAGAAATGGCAAGCCACTCCAATATCTTGCCAAGAAAACCTCAAATGGTGTTATGATGAGTCTGAAACAACTGAAAAACAAACAAGAAAACACAAGATTGTATTCATTTTGTGCTGCCATGTGATCTATCTCTGGACTCATGTTGAGCTTGCAGTCCACTAAAACCTCTACTTTTTTTTTTCATATGAACTCACATGATGAGGTTGAAGGGAGTGGACATGCTTAGCCTAGAGAGAAGAGGATCAGAGAGGGCGCCTGTCTTCAAATATTTCAAGGACTATCATATGAAAAGTTAAATTTATTCTCTATCTCTTCCTAAAAGCAGAATTAAAACCCACTGGTGACAGAAGTTATAGAGAGGCAGATTTTGTCATAAAATAAGGAAGGACTTTCTAACAATCGAAACCATTCCACAAATGCATTGAATTCCTTTCTTGACCACTCCCCCCTTCCCCCCAAGAAAAGATTTATCATATGCATTGTTCAAGGAGACTTTGCCTTTTCATTAGTCAGGCATAGGTTACTGAGAGCATCCTTACTTAAGTGGGAGATTGGATTAAAAATAATAACAGAAAGCACTTATCTAGTACTTTAAGTTTTGCAAATATTATCTCATTATATCCTGGCTTTGCAACTTACTATCTGTGTGACCTTGGGCATACAACATGTGGTTTAACCTCTCTGTTTCTCCGTTTCCTCATCTGTGCAGTGGAGTTAGATTAGATGACCTCAAAGCTTCCTTCTAGCTCTAAATCAATGGTCCATTTAGACAGCGTTTTGTCTGATAATAGAATAAGGGTCCTTCCTTATGCTCTCTGTGACAACAAACATCAAACTTTAGGAATAATAACACCAAGTTTCCTCTCTTTTCTTTATCTTTGTGGATCTATCATCAGTCACTTTATCTATATTCTTCTTGAACCAATTTGCATGTTCAGTTTGTTTTTCCTCATGGGATAATGAGTTTTACATGCTTCATATTTTGTGGTTGACTTGAGGAGCAGTCCTACATTGCAATTGAGCTGAACTAGAGATATTTTAAAGTCTTTCCTCCCCCTTAGATTCTCTGATAGTTGCCTCTCATTTCTACAGGATGTTAAATCCTGCCATGTCACTGAAATCTCCTTTGGTGGGGTAAATTTTACCACTGCCCCTACTTCTGCCCACCCCTATCCATCCATCAATCAGAAAGAATTTATTAAACATTTACTATGTACCAGACACTAGAGAGACAAAGACAAAAATGAAAGTGTCTCTGCCCTTAAGAAGTGCTCTATGTGCCCCTTGTCCTGGGCCACTGCCACCCCCAGATACTGTGCCCTGCTTCTCAGCTGAAACAATCTGGTTAAACATATTGGTGTGGAGAAAACATTAAAATGCACATGATAACTAGTATTTATATAGGACCTTAAGATTTGCAAAGGGCTTTGCATATGTCAGCTCATCAAATTCTCAAAATGACCCTGGGGGTAGATACTATTATCTTCCCCACTTTGCAATTAAGGAAACTGAGACTAAGAGAGGTTAACTTACCCAGGATCATACAGCTAGTTAATGTCTGAGGCAAGATTCAAACTCAAGTCTTCCTGACTCAAAATCCAACATTATCCAGTGAGAATAAGGTCGTTGCATAAAACCTCCATGACTCTCCCTAGAAATCTGCATGATTAAAAATCCTCTAGTCCAATCTTCTTAGAAGCCAGCCAAGGAAAGTGTGATTCAAAGAGTAACTTGCTCAAAGCCAGTTAGTAAGTGGGCAAAGAGAGAGCTAGAACCCAGATATCCTTATATTCTCATTCTTGCCTCCATATGAAAAATCTGACTAGCACTAGGCTTGGTATCAGAGTAATTGGGTTCATATCCTGCATTTGTCACTCACTAATTACCTTGGGCAAATCACTTAATCTCTGGGTTTTCATTTCCTTATGTGGACAATGAAGGACTAGGCTGGGCATGCTGGTACCTGCTTATAATCCTTGCTACCAAGGAGGCTGAGGCTGGTAGATCTCTGGAGCCTGGGATTTCTTAGCTGCAGTGGGCTAAGACGATCAGATGTCTGCACTAAACAGTGAGTAAGAGGTGAGGGAGAATGGGGCATCAGGGTACCTGAGGAGAGATAACTGGCCCAGATTGGAAACGAAGAAGGTCAGAGCTCCAGGGCCAATCAATACTTGGATAAGCCCTGTACTTACAGCCTGGGTGAGATAAAATTGTTTTTAATTTTAAGAATAAAATAAGGGAGTTGGACTAGATGGCTGCTGAGGTCCTCTCTGGCTTTAAAATCTATAATCCTGTGACTTTAATTCCATTTTTATACATCATCAACACCAACCTCACATTCTTGGTTGGCTTCATTGGTGTCTGCTCCATTCTGGTCCTGTTCATGTTCTGTGTTCTGGGTCACCATGTTCATCATGTTGACCTGCCCCCCAGGCTTCTCATTCTCCCATCGGGCAAAGCCTTTGTCCTTTCCAGCTTTGCCATGGAACTTGGATTTCATTTTGGGGAAGGTATGAGATCCTGAATCACCCCATCCAGACTCAGGCCAGATGGGCTCCGTTTGAGTGGCCTGACTGGTGGTAGCCCGCTGAAGGCGCACGGAGATCTTTCGAGAGGAGCCTGTCACCAGTGTGATGGCTCGGCTGTCCAGATCCTGATGTCCAGCAGCAACACCAGGGAACTCAAACACCTCATCCTGAACTGTAAGGGGAAAGGGGTCTGGTGTTATTTAATATACAGAATCACAGAATTGTAGAATTTTAGAGTTTGAAGGGACCACAGTAGCCATCTAGGCTAACCCATACCAGAGTAAAGAATCCCCACTACATCACACCTGACAAGTGGTCCTCTAGCCTCTTCTGGTAGTCCTCCAATGAGAAGTAACCTACCACCTATGGAACCAGCCTATTCCATTTTCTTAATTGAGTACAGGAAGTTTTTCCTAACATCAAGCCTCAATTTGTCTCCTTGCAGCTTCTACACATTGCTCCTATTTTCACCCTCTAGAGATAAACAGAGCATGTCTAATCTACTGTTTTAGTTCCACATGACAGCCCTTCAAATATTTGAAGACAGATATCATGGCCCTTTCTCACTATTCCCTTCTTCTCTTTTCTGAGCTAGATACCTACAGTTCCTTCAATGGTTCCTCATGGGGCATGTTGACTCAAGGCCCTTTATAACCCTGCTGCCCTCCTTTGGATGATTTCTAGTTTATACCTGGCATCTCAGGAATAAAGACGTGTAAAAGTCATACTTCGAAGTCCCAATACCTCTATACCCACAAGACTGGGCCACAAACCAACATCAGGCTGCCAATTACTAAAAGTTTACAACATACTGCTGTTATTCTAGACTATAGGAGTTCTTAACATGAGATTCATGAATTTGGTTTTTTTTTAATATTTTGATAACTGGATTTTTAAATTATCCTATGTATTTTATTTTATACATTTAAAAACATTATTCTTAGAAGGTGCCCACAGTCTTACCAGATTGCCAAAGATATCCAAAACACAAAGAAAGAGCCCCTGTTCTAGAGTATTGGTCTGAATATGAGCTGCCCCTAAAATTACATGTCTTTGAAAGGGAAAATATATATATATATATATATATATATATATATATATATATACATACATAAGTATGTATAGGTATATACTGAAAAAAAATGTCATTCTAGTTTACTCTCAGGTTCTGTATGAGCCAACTGAGGAGGAAAGTACAGCTTATATATGGACCAATATGGAATATATTTTTTCATACTACTGAGATCTGAGTGATTGAATAGGCTTAGATCTAGAGACCAACATAAATAGAAGTGTACTACCTGGAGGCAATGATGGGCTTCCCGGAAGAGAGCCATGACTGCTTCCCATGGAGGGCCCCCTTGCAAATTTCCTGCATGCCAGCACAAGGAGGTCTTTGCACTGCTTGTGACAGTTGGCTCCGCAATCTGTAAAATTTCAACATGTACATTTCATTCCTTCATTCAACAACCACTTACTTAGCACCAGTTGTATACTAGACACTGGGAACTTGAAGGCAAAAACAAAAACAGTCACTTCCCTCAAAAAGATTACATTCTATTGGAGGAAAAAATAAGTAAATATAACATAAAATTTATAAGTAAATTCAGAGTAATATGGGGGTGGGACAGCCCTCTTCATGGGAATGGGGAAGGGGAGAGATAGAAAAAGCTTCATCTAAGAGGTAGCTCTCAAGTTGTGCTTTGAAGGAAAGTAGGGATTCCAGGAGGTAAGAATTAGAGGAAGTTGATGTTAAGTGCGAGGACCAACAAGCAGGCTGGTTTGGATCCAGTTAGAATGCATGAAAGGTAGTACATGCAATGAGCCCAGAAAGGTGGGATTGTAGCATGATCTGCTCTGACATCACTAGGTCTGACTGCCCCACAGGGCCAAAAAAAAAAAAAAAAAAAGCAGGGAATCTGCAAGCTCCCTTGCATACTTCACTGTTCAATTGCTCCACAGGTTTTATTGTCTTTGATTATAGCCAGAGCCAAATTACCAGCAACTCTACCACATACACAAAAGCATTATAAATAAAGCTAACCCAGAATTAGTGCAACAAGAAAGAAGTTTTTATACAGTTCTCATCCTCTCCTGAATAACAATTAACAATAATAATTGTAATAATAATTTAGCGTGTATGTATTTTATGTATGTGTTTGTGTTCCTATGCTTAGTTGCAGGCTTTCCCAGGACAGGGAATGGATCTCAGCTGCCTTTGCATCTTCTTACAGAGCCTCCTAGTTTTTTCCTGCAACATAGAGAGGCTGTTAAAATAAGCAGTGACTGGGGCAGCTAGGTGGCACAGTGGATATCTGACCTTAGAGTCAGGAGGACCTGAGTTCAAACTCGGCCTCAGACACATGACACTTACTAGTTGTGTGACCCTGGGCAAGTCACTTAACCCTGATTTCCTCACTAAAAAGAAAAAAAGAAAAAAAATAAGTAGTGACTGATTAGCTGAATAGTCTTTCTAACAAAGACAGAAACAGTGAAATTGTAGTCCTGTTCTGCGCATTCGCTCAGGAAGCCAAATTAAATACTGCTTCAATAGAAATGAAGGTATATTAACTCAAGTCTTTGAGACCACTGAGGTTTTAGTTGTTCAGTCATGTCCAACTCTTCATGACCCCATTTGGGGTGTTCTTGGCAAACATACTGGAGTGGTTTGCCAAAACTGAGGCAAACAAGGTTAAGTGACTTGCCCAGGGTTACACAGCTAGGAAACGTCTGAGGGCAGATTTGAACTCAGGAAGATAAGTCTTCCTGATTATAAGCCCCAAACTCTATCTGCTGTGCCACCCAGCTGCCACTGGAGTGCTAATTAGTAATTAATTCACTAAACCTAGTGCCTGAGTTAACACTCCACTGAAAACATATATGACCTGCGCCCAGTAACTAACTTGCCAAAACTAAATATGGCCTATGTGCATGTTTGTATGCATGTCTATGTGTACTTCCTTCAAGAGGCCTTTTCTTATGCCCCCCAGTTGTTAATGCCCCCATGTATTCATGTTGTACATAACCTGTGAGGCAACAAGGTGGTCCAGTGGTTAGAGCACTGGAACTGGAGTCAGGAAGACTTGAGTTCAAATTCAGCCTCAGACACTTACTACCTCTGTGATTCTTGGTAAGTCAATTAACCTCATTTATTAAAAATGGATAATAATAGCACCTGCTTCCCAGGGTTGTTATAAGAATGAAATGACGGGAGCAGCTAGGTGGTGCAGTAGATAGAGCACAGGCCCTGAAGTCAGGAGGACCTGAGTTCAAATCTGGCCTCAGACCAAACACTTGACACACTAGCTGCGTGACCCTGGGCAAGTCACGTAACCCCAATTGCCTTAAAAAAAAAAAGAACGAAACGAGATAATATTTGTAAAGCATTTTGAAAACCTTAAAGTGCTTTATAAATTCTAACTTATTATCTGTGAATCTTATATCCCCCTTGTAAAGGGATTCTTAATCTTTTTGTAATATGAGTCTCTGTCAGTCTGGAAAAACTTTCAGACCCTTTCTCAGAACAATGTTTTTAAATGTGTAAAGTAAAATATATATGATTACAAATGAAACCAATCATATGGAAATACAGTTGTCAAATTAAAAACAAATTCATGGATGTCAGGTTAAGAACTTTGTATTATTTAAGATACGTGAGGGCAATCTCATTTTTGTCTTTTTATTCCAGCACCTGGCACATAGTGAGCCATTAACAAACACTTTGTGATTGATTGATTAATTGTGTGTTCAGTGAGGGTGGAGGAAAGGAACAAAATTTAACTATACAATAGCCATGGTCAAAAATGAATAGAAATCTGTAGCCTGAAATATGTAAGGATGAATAAAAGGTGACATTTAAAAAGAACTTTATGTGATCCTCATCACATTTCTCTAATGCGGGTACTACAGATACTGCTGTCCTCATTTTGTAGACGAAGAAACTGAGACTCAGAGGGATTAAGTAATTCCCCCATTGTCAAATAGCTAGGAAAGTATCAGAGGCGAGACTGAAATCCAAGTCTCTGCTGACTCCACCTCCAACATTTTTCCCAACCCACCTTACTAAAAACCATAGATTTTATTTAGGACCATTAGTGGCTCCAAGAAGGTAGAAGATGGTATGGGCTTGAGATTTCACATAATCAGGGCAATTCATGGCACAGATATTCCCTTCACTGATATAGATTGCAACTCTTTGGCAATATAAGAGTCTCAGTTTTTGGGGGCATTGAGAGGTAATGTAATATTCTAAGGATCACATAGTTGGTATGTGTCAGAGACAGGGCTTGAACTCAGGTCCTTCTGACTTTGAGGCCCATGTGCTATGACATGCTGCTGTTCATATATTCTATGTAGAACATTTTAAATCACGTTAATGTGCATGCCATATGTATATCATGTTCACAGATTGAACTATCTGTAAAGATATTTTATGTAACCAGATTAGTCAATTAAATGGGCTACAAATGTGGTCTATTCAATTGAAAAGGGCAAAAGGGAATTTTTGGTTTTCTCTCATCCTTTCCTGTTACCTATTTAATTTTTGCAGAAAAGATAGTCAACAACAAGTTTACCATGTACTATTATTTATTACTATGTTAGGATGAAACACATGAGATTACTATATATCATAGGCATTAAAATGTATTAACTTTTCCCTTTAAGCAGTGTTTGATATCATGTATTTTTCTGCCCCACTTAGTATACTTAAACACAAACATAAAATTTTATTGATGATAATCAAGGAAAACTTAGAGATGGGTATTCAATTTATGTGGCCTGTGGAGGTAGCTTACTGAGAGGCAGAATATTGTGGTGATGGAGGGAAGATTGACCTTGTGGTCCAGAGATGTGTTAATGGGACTTGGGAATTTATGAGATATATTATAATGGGCAAGTCACTTAACCTCACATCTGTATAATGGGGATAATAATAATTGTACTACGCACAAGGCTGCCATGCAGATCAAACATAATAATGTATGTATAGTGCTTTGCAAACCTTAGAATACTATATAAATGTGAAAATTTGTCTGTTTGCTTGTCTAGACCTATGATTTCATCCTTATGGGGTGGAATCCCAATATGGAAAGTTTCTCCAAGGATGTAGATCAGGACCTCATCTATAACTTAAACTCTCTAACTTAAAAAACAACCACCTTGCTGCTCACATTAGAAATCATGCCCTGGAGGATTCAACTCTTCTATCTCTGTCCCTCCAAAGACCTCGATGTCCAGATTGGTGATTGCCTCTCCTGGCTCACTACTTCAGGAAATCTCCAGTAATGTTCACTTAACAGCTTGCTCTCTGGCCATCTCTTCCACAGCTTCTACAAATGGCTTTCATGGGTATCCCCCTCCCTTCAGGCCTTGAAACATGATCAGTTCAACTTTGTTATTGTTCCTGGATGGCATGGGTCGATCTGCTCTCCTGGCCTTACTCACTGAGGAACTTTCAAGCGAAAAGCCCTCCAGGGCCACCACCCTTTGATCAGTAATTGTCTCCTTCTATTAGAAAGTAAATTCTTAGGGGCAGCTAGGTGGCACAGTGGATAGAGCACCGGTCCTGAAGTCAGGGGGACCTGAGCTCAAATCTGGCCTCAGACCAAACACTTGACACTAACTGTGCGACCCTGGGCAAGTCACTTAACCCCAATTGCCTGGAAAAAAAAATTCTTCTTTTTTTCCCCCTAGAAAGTAAATTCTTTGAGGCAGCTAGGTGGCTCAGTGGCTAGAGCACTGGCCCTGGAGTCAGGAGGACCTGAGTTCAAATTTGGCCTCAGAAGTATAGCACTCACTAGCTTGTGTGACTCTGACCAAGTCACTTAACCCCAATTACCTCACCAAAAAAAAAGGTAAATTCTTTGAGTGCAGAATTTGTCTTTGCCCTTTTCTTTTCTTTCTTTCTTTATTTTTATTTTTATTTTTATTTTTGCATCACCAGTGCTTAGCACAATGTTTGGCACATAGTAAGTGACTGACAAATGCTTCTTTATTCACCCATTGGCATCATACCAAATCCTCTTGGAACATTGAACTTCTGGCGCTTCTCATGATTGTCTGTACCTGTCAGGTACCTGGCACCAGCAGGGCTCTAATGGCCAAAATACTCTTGATGCCAGAGCATTTTTGTTTGGCTGAACAAATTCTACTCCTGCCAAAACACAGCAATCTTAGAATTTTATTGGCAGTTTAAAACAAGAACAACAACAGCTTGGTGGACAGTCTAGAAAAGAACATCGTCCATTTTTCTTTACCTACCTTTGCATTTGTATCCTTGTTTGATTATGCCCCAGAGCTGCAATGAAAGACAAAATAAAGTCAGGGAGTCAGAAAGGAAAGTTGGAACAGAAACAAGGTCACCCAGGAGGAAGTACCCGGAGCTTCTAAGCACAAACAGGATGTATGCAGCTACTCTAACACCCTTCCTGTCGAGAGAGGACTCACTCCCCTCCCATTCCATTCCAGCTGTGGGGATAACACTAGTTCCCCTTCTCTTTGATTTTCTGCAACTACGTGAGTAGCAGCCAGGATGGAAAATTGAAGCTGGAAGGAAAACTATCTGTTGTTAACTCTGTGCAAAGTAGTGAAGTCTGCAGAGTTTTGCCTGATGGCTTTCATTCAAGAGCCAACACACCCCCACCCCACTGTACCTCATCCTCTCATCCTAGACCAGAGGTGGGGAACATGCGGCCTCAAGGCCACTTGTGGCCCTTTATGTCCTTAAGTGCTGCCCCTTTGACTGAATCCAAACTTCACAGAGCAAATCCCCTTAATAAAAGGATTTGTTCTGTAAAACTTGGACTCGGTCAAAAGGCCACACCCAAGGACCTAGAAGGCCACATGTGTCCTCGAGGCCAAAGATTCCCCACCCTGCCCTAGACCATCCAACTAGTCTCTTGTGTGGAAGGAAAGTAATATGGAGGAGAAAAAAACAAAAAAACCAAAATTCCTTTCTTCATAGGATCGTCAATCTAGAGATAGAAGAAACCTTTTGTGGTTGTTGAGTTGTTTCAGTCATGTCTGACTCTTCCTGGCCCATTTGGGGTTTTCTTGGCAAAGATACTGAAATGGTTTATCATTTCCTTCTTTAGCTCATTTTACAGGTACAGAAATTGAGGCAAATGGGGTTAAGTGACTTGCCCAGGGTTACACAGCTATTAAGTGTCTGAGCCAGATTTGAACTCAGGAATCCTGACTTTAGGCCCAGCACTGTATTCACTACAGCACCGCCAGATGCTCAGAAGAAACCTTAGCAAGTCACCTAATCCAATCCACTCATTTCACAGATGATGAAGAAATCATGGCCCAGTGGCCAAAGCAGGCATGTGTTTTGCTCGACTATCCATATTTGTAACAAGGGATTTATTTTTTATTTTTTCCTCAATGAGGGAGAGGGGAAGAGGTGGGAAGGAGAGAATACAGATCTTTGTGAAAATAAAACAAAATTAAATTTTAATAAAAGAAAGAAACTACAGGCCAGAGAATATAGAGGATTTGCCCAAGATCACATAGGTAAGTGTATGTCAGAGGTGGAATTTAAACTCTGGTCCTAAGACTGAATTCAAGTTCAGCACTCTTTTCATGGAGCCATATTGCCTCCGAGTATTTGCATTTGAAAAAGGGACCACTAGGAGAAAGTAGTTTGTAACTCAGAAAAAATGAGGGCGGAATTCAAGACATCATTTGGGAAGATAATTCAGGGACTTTACTGGGACTCCTCCAATCAGATCACCCAAGTGACTGATTGCCTTCTTTACCTGTGCATAAAACTGACTTTGCCTTCCCTTTAACTAGGGAACATTTTCAAAATGGGACCAGTCAACATGATTGGCATTAGAAATTTATTTGTTGTCTAATAATCCTGATATAATTAGATAGAAACACTCAGGAAATATTGTCATTGGGATGATTAACAACTTCTGAATACACAGTCATAACCAGGGTAAGAAGATAAGGTATCTGCCCCAAAGGAACAAATTTAGAAGGCACTGAATTTAAAGCTGTTGAAAGAATTCTCAGTAGTATTCTTCAGTAGAATTACTGCAGAGTGGAGTTCAAGTAGAATTTTTCAGTAGTATATAAACAACAGAACTTAATACTGCATTAGCAAAATAATAATAATAATAATTAGCTATGAAGGAAGCTGTCATCCTGCTCCTTCCACCTTCTCAACTAAAGGCAAGCTTTGTGGTATTTGACACAGGTACAAAAAATTCCTAGTTAGGGCTCTGGATGGATATTTCTCTGTATTTATAGTAGATTCTTAGCCATATTATCCTTTTCTTTTAACCAGAACACCAACTAGATTTAATTGTTGAATTTCTCTAGTTCACTTTACAATCCCTTTTGTAAAAGAATCATTTAAAATGCCTTTGTTCTGATTTTTATTTTTTTAAATAGTAAAATGTAAAAGCTACATTGTTGTCACCAGTTGTCACTAATAAATATTTCTTTTACCCCATCACTCAAATGAAACTGTTCTAAATTGACTCATGCCCACCTAATTATAAAATCCAATGGTGCTTTCTTAGTCTAAATTCTCTTTAACTTCTCAGCACTATTCAATACCATGGACCAACCCTTTCCTTTTGCGTTTTTTCTCTTGGCTTCCACAATACTAAACTATCCTGGTTCTTTCCCTACCCTTCTTAAGTCATTTAAAATCATTTGCCATCCTCCTCCATCTTAAAATTCTTTCCTCCTTTAACTTCTTTTTAAAATGTTTTATTGATATCTTTTGGTTTTATATCACTCATTTCTGGGAATACTTCCATCCCCATCATCCCCCAGCCTCTGAATTGAATTCTCCCTTTTCTTTAAGAAAAGAAAAAAAATTAAGCAAAACAGACAGCATAGTGACCTTATCTGATCACATACATAACATTCTTCCTTTATAGTTCACTCCTTTATGTCAAGAGGTGAAAGTATATTTCTCACAGTCTAGCTTCCTTTTAATAATCATGACATTTATATTATAGTCACTGTATATATTTTTCTTCTAGTTCTGCTTATTTCACTCTGCATCCATTCATACAGCTCTACCCATGTTTCTCCTTATATTATTAATTTCTAACTACATAATAATATTCCTCATTCATTTGGTTCTCAGTTTTTTTTGCTGCCATAAAAAAAAGTTGCTTTGAATATTTTGGTATATCTTAGACTTTCTCTTTTCCCTCCAAGGTCAAAGCATATGAACACTTTAATCACTTTTCTTGAATAATTTCAAATTGTTTCCCAGAGTTAGAATAATTCATAGCTCCACCAACAGTGTATTAATGTGTCTGTCTTTCCACAGCCTCTCCAACACTTTCTATTTCCATCTTTGACAATTTGTAGGGCATTAAAGCTTGTAATTTGTATTTTTCTTTTTATTATTAATGATTTAAAGCATTTTTTCATATGGTTTTTGAGAGGTTGCAATTCTTCCTTTGAAATTTATTTGCTCATAGCTTTTGATTGCTTAACTGTTGGGAAATCTTAACTCCTATAGCCTTATAGTGTCCTTCATGTTAGTTTTGCCTTCTCTGTGAACCCTCAGTGATAGCTCCTGCCTCTGAACTCTTATATTACTTAACACCTATACTATTCATTTTCCATTTAATACATATTACCTCCTATTATTTGTCTTTAGGTCCATGCCATCCAATAAGATCTTTTTCTCATATGTGTTTGTATTCCTAGAACCTAACAAAGAGCATATGCTCAACAATGCTCAACAAATGTTCCATTGGATGGTCAAATCACCACCAATTTCAGCTTATGTCCCTCATAGTGGTATTAAGAGCTCCTTAGTGGAAGGGAGTATTTAAGTTACTATTTATATCCCTAGTGCCTAGCCTTCTATATAGTAGTTGCTTAATACTGATTTAAGCTGTTGAAGAAAGTATTTCAAAAACTATAAAATTCTATAAAACTTCGAGCTTCTACTCCCTAAAATGACCGATGAGTTCTAACTGATTTTAACTTTAGATAGCCATAGTGGTAGAGGTCCACTAAAGTAGCTAGATTTGAAGTCACAATACCTGGGTTAAAATTCAGATCTATTTTTTCCCTATGTGACCTGGAAATTGCTTCCCCTCTTTGGCCTTCATTTCAGTTTTCTCATTTGTAAAATAAAAGGGGTGAACTAAATAAGCTTTAAAGTCCCTCCTAGATCTAAACTAAGGATGTCGTGAGGTTCAAACAAAATAATGGATATAAAAACATTTTGTAAACCATAAAGCACTACATAAATGCCAATTGTTATCATTATTATTAGTGTTATTATTAAACAATGCTGTAGGCTTTATAGGCACCAAGTCTATAGGCTGGTGATGACTTCCTTCTCTGAGCTTTCTAATACCCTCCTGCTGACCTCAGGCAGTGTTTATAGAGCAACACAGGGGTATGCTGGTAAATGTGTAAAGACCTCACATTCCCAGGGGGAAAAAAGTGTTAATTATTAACACTTTCACAAATCTAAATAATCAACAATACAATAAATCAAGCCACGATTTGGGACAATTATTAATTTCTGAAATGCAAATGCTCACAACAAAAATTTAAACAATCAGATGGAATATAGGCACATACCCAGTTGAACTCTCCCAACATTCCCCTCCAACTTTAAAAATAATTTCTCAAATCAAACTTCTCAAATCAAAATAAGAGCCATTCCCCAATTGATAAATGGTAAAAGAATAATATGAATGGGCATTTTCAGAAGAAGAAGTCAAAGTTATCTATAGTCATATAAAAATGCTCTAAATCACTATTGATTAGAGAAAGGCAAATTAAAACAACTCTGAGGTACTACCTTACACCTATCAGAAATGACAAATGCTGGAGGGGATGAGGAAAACAGGTACGTTAGTGAACTGGTCCAACCATTCTGGAGAACAATCTGGACTATGCACAAAGTGCTATAAAACTGTGTGTATCCTTTGACCCAGCAATACCACTACTAGGTCTATATCCCATCAAATGAAAAGGACCTATATGTACAGAAATATTTATAGTAGCACTTTTTTGTGGTTACAAAAAATTGGAAATTGAATGGATGCTCATCAGAGAATGGCTAAACAAGTTGTGGCTATTATGCTATAAGAAAAGACGAGGGGAGTGGTTTCAGAAAAACTTGTCAAGACCTATATGAACTGATGCAAAGTGAAGTGAGAAGAACTGGGAGATCATTGTGCATAGTAACAGCAATGTTGTAATGATGATCAACTGCGAAAGACTTGGCTACTCTGATCAATACAATGATTCAAGAGACTTGCAAAGGACTTGTGAAGAAAAAATGCTGTCTACCTCCAGACAGAGAACTGAAGAACTCAGAGTACAAACTGAAGTATAATTTTCTTGTTTGTTTTTTTTAAATATGGCTAATATGCAAATATTTTGCATGTTTTCACATGTATAATTTATATTGTATCGTTTGCCTTCTCAGTGGAAACGGAAGGGCTAAAAGGGAGGGAGAGAATCTGAAATTCAAAATTTAAAAAGAAAAGAATGTTAAAAATAAATAATATTTTTTAAAAAGAAAAAAAATTTAGAAATCAGGTTTTCCCTGGGTCAGAACTGGCTCCTAAGTGAACTTGGCCTAAACTCTGTCTGGCCAAAAACCAGTTGTCTGAAAGGATCTCATTTACCTTGAGATACTCCATTGATCTAGTAATGCCATTTCCAAGAAAAATTAGAAAGTACCATAGTCAATTAATCTGAACCTCACAGTACTAAAAATTTTATTACCAATTCTTCTACCTCTGGATAGTATTACTAGCAAATGGACATTGAAAAAACCTATGTCAATCTAATTAAAGTATCTTTTCATTCTATGTGTCTCATTATTTACAATGTTGTAGTGAAAACAATAGGGAATTAGGGCAGCTAGGTGATGCAGTGGATAGAGCACTGGCTCTGAAGTCAGAAGGACCTGAGTTCAAATCTGCCCTCAGACCAAACACTTGACACATACTAGCTGTATGACCTTGAGCAAATCACTTAACCCCAATTGCCTTACCAAAAAAATAAATAAATTAATTAATTAAAAAATAAAAGAATAAATAAAACAATAGAGAGTTGGAAATAACCTATAATACTGCATGCCCTCACTCTTTATACCTTTGGTAGGATTCAAAAGTCACTATGGCTTTTGAAAGGTAAAACATACATTTATTCTAGTTTTTCAAGTATTTCATCTTGCATCGAGATCCCAAATATAAATCCTATAATCACAGAATCTCTGAATTGGAAAAAAAAATTTAGAGGTCATCTAGTCCAAATTTTACCTGAGAAAGAATCTCTTTTATTGATCTAATCAATAAGTATTTATTAAGCCACTAATGTCAGGCACCGCATGTTAAGTGGCCTTCTAGACTTTGGTAGAAGTCATTCAAAAATTTAGGGATGGAAGAAAACTTAAAACTAATAGATTTCAACTCTTTCACCTTAAAAATGGGGAAACTGAGGTCAAGAGAATTTAAGTGATTTACCCAAGGTCCTGCAGGGAGTAAGCAGAATGGCTGGGATTCAAACATAGGGATTCTCTGACTTCAGGTCCAACATTCTTTCCACTGGACTAGACTGCCCTGAAATGCTCAATTTCTTCCTAACACTCAGTTCTAAGCACATCACTCCATGGCCCAAGGGCCTTCAGGGTGTTCCCATTGCATGAATAATGTCTATACTATTAAGCCCCGTATATGAAGCCCAGGACAGCTAGGTGGCTTGGTGCATAGAGTGCCAGGCCTGGAATCAGGAAGACTCCTCTTTTTGAATTCAAACCATTTTACCCAGAAAAACCCCAAATGGGGCCATCAAAGTCAGACATGACTGGAAAATTACTAAACAACAAGAAATGCAGATAAAACTTAAAAGTGTATCATATGTACATTTTTTTCAGAGAGACTTGATTCTTAAACATTTACCAGCACACCCCTGGGCTTATTCTTTACTAAAATCTGCAAATCTTAGTAGATGGTAGACTAACTACTGTCTAACCACATCTCCTCCATCATGTCCTTGTACATGTTCTGTCCTTTCCTGTTTCATTACTCCCTCATCTTCTGTTGCAGAGACTATTGCTTCTCAAGGCAACCAGTTTCACTCTGTGATAGCTTTGTTATAAAGCTATTCTTTAGACCCAATAGAAATAAGCCTCTCTGCAGTGTCCAGCCTTTGCCCCTGCTTCAGCCCTGTTAAGTTCAGGATAACAAGTCAAATCCTCTCCTTCATGTCAGGCCTTCAAATGCTTGAAGACAGCTCGCTCTCTACCTCTTCTATTCCTCAGGCTTAATATCCACAGTTCCTATAGCCAATTCTCAGGTATCATTTCCTGGATCCTAATTATCCTGCTTATCTCTGGGTAACCAATTTGTTACCAGTTTGTCAATGCCCTTACTAAAATGGTGCAACATAGAGCACTATACCCTAGGAAAGGTTCATTAGGAAATATAGCAGCTTTACCTCATGCTGACTTGTAGGTACATTTTTTGAGAGTGGCGATCTGCCATGGACTCTATTTCATTTCATATTTGTCTTCTGTGATAAAATGCCAGATATATCACTGCTCCTTCCCCCTACTTCACCTCCCCATGGTGGAAAAAAGAGCCAAATGAGGATGCAGCTAAAGGTTTATTAATGTAAACTAAATGGGTTTTGTTTATCACTATCCTTATCAACAGCCTTTCTATTGGACTGAGAATTCACAGAGAACAAGGCTATGGGAAGAACACACACTGCTCTATTTTTAGTTGCTGAGTTGTGTCTCTAGGACTTTACGAACCCAGTTCAATTGCATACATAGCTCAAGGCAAAAAAAGTGAAGGAGTCATTTCTATAACTTCACCAATTATCAGGGATTTGTTTATTTGTTTGTTTTAGTAGCTACTGCCAACATTGTCTACAGCTACCCATTGACTTTCTGTTCTTGGAATGGGTTTTAAACACCAACCTTGGCTCAGGCCTTCTTGTTTGACACCTGGGAAAGGAGAGTAGTCAAGTCTCTATCAGTCAGGGAAGAGTTTAACCACAGATTCACTTGCAAAAAAGAATAGTTATTGATCCTTCTTTTGGTATAGTGTTTGGTGACTTTCAAATACAAACCTTCTTCTAGCAATCATGATGATGATTGATTGATGATTAATCAATCAGTCTATCAACAACCATTTATTAAACATCTCTTATGCACCAGGCACTGTGCTAGATACTAAGGACACAAAAAAACCCAAGAATTAAATAAACCCTTCTCTCAAGAAACTTAAATTCCACAGTCTATTAAATAAGACCTGATTCAAAGGGTAAGGAGAAATTTCAACCAGAAAAGGGAATTAAATTAAATATGAATCACAGACCATTAAAATGCATCAAATTTATGGAACCTGTAATGACCACTTGACCAATTTCCTGGGAACAAGGAAGAAAGAACTGGTCTTTTTGTACCTTACTTTTTAGTTATAGTGGAGAATGCCTTTTCAGGAAGAGACTGACAAGTAAGGTTGTTTTCTTTAGGCTATGATAGTCTCCAAAGCTACCCAAGAAATTGCTGTGCCAGTTTTATTTCTCTACCTTTCATCTTAAAAAAATAAACCGAATCTGTGATTTCCACTACGTGGGCAGGCAGCAAGCATTTATTTAACACTTACTATGTGTCTGGTACTGTGGCAAGCACTGGGCATACACTTACAAGGAAAAAGAAGAGCGTTACTTTCTGTCATGCAGCATGTTTTCCTATCATGCTGCTTTCCTGGATTTCAGCATCTCCAGAAATTCATCATTCTGCAAAATGAAATCACCTCAGAAATTTACACCTTTTCAGGTCCTTGCCCCTGGGGACCTCTCCCTCTGATTGGAGATGGTGGAAGGTAGACATTAGAGAGCTCTTCTCACATCTGCTACCAATTAAGGGGGCTGTTCAGGGAATTTAGCTCATCACTTACCACCTGGCTGTTTTCCTGGACTTCATGACACCTAGAAACTCATCATTTTGCAAGATGAAATCAACTCTGAAACTCTCACCTCTCCAGATCATTTCCCACCCCAGCTACAGGACTTCATCACGCTGTGTAAACCTCCCCCTCTCTCTTTTCAACTTCTTTCATGTGTTGTTTTCTCTCATCAGACTATGAACTCCTGGAGGAGGCTGTCTTTTGCCTTTATTTACATCCCCAGTGCTTAGCACAGTGCCTGGCACATGGCAAATACTTAACAAATGTCTATTGATTCTTAATTCTGACAACACACAAAAAGAAGCTGTAAAGTTAGATTGTGGTGTGAAATTTTTTTATTTTTTATTTCCTTTTGTTAATATTATTGTTTGGGGAAGGGAGGCCAGGACCATTTCTCCTAGTTAGGAGATTGAGCTGACTGAAAACTGTGCTATAGGTTGTAAAAATTAACATAAAGCCTCAAAAATTGTTCAGAAAAAAAAGCCAAAAAAAGGAGGCATGACTTCCCAAAGTAATTTGACTTACCCTCACTTAAGGGATTCTAGTGATGCTGACTGTATGTATGTAAATCTTCCTTCTCAACCCACTGTGAATTTTCTAAATATAGTTTAATCAGTAACCTTACTTAGTTTACCTATAGAGTCTGTTTAGCTAGGTTTGTTCCCATAAGGGATGTATAAGATTATGATTCTATTTAAGTTTATTCAACTTTTTATGATATTGAAGGAACCATGGGATTATAAATCTGTCTCTTTCAACTTTTGTAGCCTAAAAAAAAGTGTGATATTGCCATATGTAAGCAAATTTCTTTTTCTGTCTCTCTGATATGATTTCCTTTATTAAAGCTTTTAAGAAACTCCAATCAGGGTTAGGTTTTTTGGGTTTTTTTTTTTTGGAATCTTGAACCTTGAGTCTTGAATCATTATAAAAATTAGGTTTCTATCTCTATAATTTTTGCACTGTGGTAGTTTTATTTTGGCAGCATAATACACCACACAGACTCAAAGAAGAGATGGTTTACTGTGGGGAAGATAACCTGGTGGCATGATTGCAAACAGCAGAGACAGTCAAGCAGCACAGGGCAGGGGACGAACCAATGTCTCCCTGGACCCAGTGGGAATTCACCAATGGGAGAAAGGGTCCAGCATAGAAGAAAGCTATTTCAGAGTGAGAAGATCCCTTGTGTCAAGGGAAGTGCTAGGGTAAGATGGCAGTATGGTGATGAAGTCTAAACAGTCAGAAGCATAATAGGGAGGGACTGGAAACAAGGCCCACTTGGGGCCAGTCCTCGAAATGGAGATCCCTGAAAGGAACTCACTAATGGGAGAAGGAGCAACATGGTGGAGGCTTCCAGTGTAGGTGACTTCCAGTGAGATATTTCTTCTATGAATGCAGATGAGTATTTGCTCTGCAATTTATAGTTAAGAGAGTTGATTGAAGCACTGAGACAGGACAAGTGAACCAAGGTCACACAGTCAGTTTATACAGGACTTGAACCTAGGATATCTGTACTACCAAGGTCAGCTCTCTGGCCACTACTCCTCATTGCCTCTCTGTCATAGAATATCAAGATGACCCTGCTTCAAAAACTTCAAGGAGGGGCAGCTAGGTGGTACAGTGGATAGAGCACCAGCCCTGGAATGAAGAGGACCTCGGTTCAAATCCGGCCTCAGACACTTACTAGCTGTGTGAGTCTAGACAAGACACTTAACCCAGTTTGCTTCAGTTTCCTCACCTGTAACATGAGCTAGAGAAGGAAATGGCAAACCACTCCAAGTATCTTTGCCAAGAAAACCCCACATGGGGTCATGAAAAGCAGGACATGACTGAACAACATCAGAGGAATCACAAGAAGGGCCCAGACTTTATCATATGTGGTAAAGCAGGTAAAGCAGTGGAAATGTGCACAGAATGGACTGTCTTAGGACTTCCTTTAAGTTTTGGGGGGAGGACACAATTAGGGTTAAGTGACTTGCCCAGGATCACACAGATCTGAAGTCAGGTCCGCCTGATTCCAAGGCTGTACCACCTAGCTGTCCCTCCTTGAAGTCTTTTAAGCAGAGGCTGAATGACCCTTTGTCAAAATGTGGGAGCAAGGGAGAGGATTCACCTTCAGGTACAAATTGGAGCAGATATTGAACTTACTGATTCTGATTCATCAGATCTCCCTGTTTAAATGAAGGTGGTGTGGAGGGGGTAGTTATAAAAAGAGAAGAAGGGCCTTGAGAATCACAGGGGGAAAAGGGCCAGTGAAAGAAAAGGAGGTTCAGAGAAAGAGGAAGCTGAGAACAGAAGAGGGAAGCATGGTACAAGGACCCCTGGAATTCCCCAGATTCTTTTCTGGAGGTTCACAGGATCAAAACTATTTTCATAATACTAATATGCTAGTTGCCTATTAAAATACCTACTTACTTTTCCAACTACATATCTATGTGAGGTTGAATTTTCTTCACATTGTTGTGGTTCTGTCACATCTGATTTTTCATGAATCCATGTGGGGTTTTCTTGGCAAAGATATTGGAGTGGTTTGCCATTTCCTTCTCCAGTTCATGTTACAGATAAGGAAACTGAGGCAAACTGGGTTAAGTGACTTGCCCAAGGTCACACAGCTAGTAAGTGTTTGAGGTCAGATTTGAATTCAGGTCTTCCTGACTCCAGGGACAGCTCTCTAACCACTGTGCAACCTAACTGCCTTTTCTTCGTATAGTTCAACCAAAACAACGTTTTAGAATAGACATAGTGCATATAAGAATCCAGCTGTCTTCTATTAAGCCAGATATTAAAGAGATTTGTGAAAATATGTAAAGCAATGCTATTCTTCTCATTAATTTTTTGTTTTAAAAAATATAGTTATTTTTCATAAAAATATTACTTATGTTAACGTGTAATGTGTTTGTTATTGTTATCTTTAAGTGAATAAATATTTTAAAATTTGTTGATAGATATAATCCATATAAACAACAGCTATTTGGAGTCTCTCAGTACTTCTTTTTTTTTTTTGTTTTTGCTTTTTCAGTGAGGTAATCGGAGTTAAGTGACTTGCCCAGGGTCACACAGCTAGTAAGTGTCAAGTGTCTGAGGCTGGATTTGAACTCAGGTCCTCCTGACTCCAAAGCCAGAACTCTATCCACCAGGCCATCTAGCTGCCTCTCTCAGTACTTCTTAAGAATATAAAAGGGCCTGAAACCAAAAGAAGTTTGAGAACTGCTGGTGTAGAATAAAGCACTCCAGGTTTCAAATCAAAGGATCTGGGTATGAATCCCACTCTCTTTCTTCTGTACCCTAGGGTGATTCTCTTCTCTGGGCCTTAATTTCTTCTTGTTTTAAACAGGGGTATTGGTCTACATTACTTCCAAGTTTTCTTCTTGATTTAAATCTTATATGTATAGGTCTCTCTCTCATCAACTGGCCTAGATGCCATAGGAAGTCAAAGACTGTACCTTAGGAGGTTTTAATTTACTATTCTTCCCCTCCCCCTAGAGGACTTATAATAATGTTTGTACATAGTTGTTGTTGTTTGTCCTTCATTCTGGAAGAGTACCATGACATCAGGATAGTGATGCCATGACTTGAAAGTGAAATAAGCGAGGGAGGGCTGTAAAAGTCACCAGCCTCACTTTCTCCTCTGGAGCCATCTGGGTCCAGTAGCAAGATAGAAATTGGGATGACAGGAGATGGCCCCCTTGTACATAGTAGTTATTCAATGAATACTGGACTGACATACTGATTTCAGTTCATCGTTTGGCTATTAGGTGGTTATTTCTAAACAGGGCTAGTCCTATGAAAAGTTAATGTAGGCTGCTACCTCTGTAGTATTGTCATAAGAGTTTTAAAATTTCCTTTCTATTTGGTTCCAGTATGACCATTTTAGCTGTAAGGAAAATCACATAACCATCTGATGCATACCTTATAGTATGTAATTTAGCTGATACTTCCAATCATTTTACCCCCAAAGATAATTTTAACCAATTATTTTAATAGTATAATTTGTAGAGCATTAGAAAAGCCTTTTCTCAAAATGATCTTACATACCACCTAATATTCCATCATTAGAAATTTACTCCTTTGGCCCATGAAAGCCTTTTCAGCACTCAGAAATTGTAGAATTATTGATGTTAGAACTGAAAGGTAATTTGGACTCCATATAGCTCAATTTTATAAATGAATTTTATCATTTTATTAATGAAGAAAATGAGGCCCAGAGAGACAGGGCAAGTTGGCCAGCAAAATGGTGGCAGATCCACATCCAGAACACAGGCCTCCTGACTCAAAGCTCAGTGCTCTTCCTATCAAAAGATATTGAATTAGTCTCACTTCCTGATTTTACCAAAGGCTAGATCTACTTAGAAATATACATGCCACAGTTTACTTTCATTACCCAATTTGCTTTCGTTACCCAATGGTCTCCATTTTCAGCCTTAGACTCAAAAAAGGCACTTGCCTATAACTCAGCATCAAGGCAAACCCATGCTCAAGACATGTGACTTTCTAAATATAAAGCCTGCTTGGAAAGCATTATTCTATATTTAGGACCAACTTGAGCCACTTTGTGCTTGGCATTCTGTTGACAACCAGCACCATCCCATCTCAGCCCTTGTAGGTGCCTGCTGAGAGCCTGAGGCATTCCTATTTCCCCTATCAAAAACAGAATGAATAATGGGGTTCCCCCTCTTTGTCCTAGCATGAAGGAGAGAATCTAGGGGAAAAGAGGATCCTAGGGTTCTAGTATGCATAGCTAGAAGGGGGTCTAGAGATGATCTAATCTAACTCCCTCATTTTGTAGATGTGAAACTACTCCTTCCTTTCCTCCATTTGCATTTATCTCTAACATTTAATCATTTGGCATATTCAGCACTGATTTGGGGCAGGGAGGGAGAGGGTCTATTTTCCATCAGTACCTTAGCTCCAGGTAGTGCTGATTAATTGAAACACATGAACAGTGGTTGAGTGAACTTGGGTTGTGTGTGTCTACTTTGTCCATCCATATCATTCACCCAAAAAGGAGTCTATGAATCAATCACAGAATCATGGATTTGGGGTTGAAAGGGTCCTCAGAGATCATCTAGTGTCTAGTCCAACTCATTTTGCTGATGACAAAATTAAGGTCCAGAGAGCCTAAATGCCCTGTTTGTTCAAGGTCACAGAGGAAGTAAGCAGTCGAATTGACATTCGCATTCAGGTCCCAGGATTCCAAGGTCAGCAGTGAAGCTCAGCACTCTTTTCTCTTTATCACACTCCCTCCTATTCTGAACCATTTGTGCCAAATGATTAAAAGGGCTGAGGAAAGAACAGCAGACTTGGAGTCAGAAGGAGATAGGTAGGTGGAGCAGTAGATAGAGCCAGCATTTGATCTAGAGTTAGGAAGTCTTGAGTTTAAATCTAAACCCTGACACTTACTAGCTATGAGACTCAGGGTAAGTTCTTTAACCTCTGTGTGCCTCACTTTCCTCATCTGTAAAGTGGGGGTAATAACAGTACCTACCTCTGAAGGTTGTCATGAGGATGAAGTTGAGACATTTGTAAAGCTCTTTACAAGCTTAAAAGCGCTATGTAAGCGTTAGCTACTATTATTAGTCAGACTTGAATTGTTTGAGTCCCAGGCCTATTATTTGCTCTCTCTGGGTACATGAGCAAATCGTTTCATCTCTCTGAGCCTCAGGTTCCTTCTTTGTATAGGAATCAATTTTTAACAAGCATTTATTTAACTACTATAGGCTAGGCTCTGTGCAAGTGTCTCTGCTCTTTCATTCTACTGCGGGGATTCATTAAAACATAGAATATATAAATAAGGGGAATGCAAATAATGAGAAAAGGGGAAAATCCCAACAATTTAGTGAATCAGAAAATGTCTTATGTAGGAAGAATGTCTTATGTATTTCAGCTGAGTGTTTATGGGAGCTAGGAATTCCAAGAGGCTGAGGTAAGAAAGGAAGAATATTCTAGACATGGAGGACAATTTGTTTCAAAGGCCTGGGGTGGCAGATGGAATGTCATATATGGGAAACAGTTCAGCTAGAATATAGTGAGCATGACACAGTGGTTGGAACACTGGGCCTAGAGTCAGGAGGACCTGAGTTCAAATCTGTCTGCACACACTTACTAGCTGTATGACTCTGGGCAAGATACTTAAACCAGTTTGCCTCAGTTTCCTCACCTGTAACATGAGCTGGAGAAGGAAATGGCAAAACCACTCCAGTATGTTTACCAAGAAAACCCCAAATGGGGTCACAAAGACTCAGACAGGACTGAAAAATGACTGGACAACAATAATAACAAAGATCAACTAACAGGGAGGGAAAGAGAAGGAATGCCTTGGAAGCAGAGACAAAACCTTTTGAAATAATAAAGGCCTTCATATAGAAACCATCTCTACACAGCTCCTTTCTGACTAAACTTCAGGACAATACAACAGCACACACTTTGGGAGCTACTTTCCCTAATTGTTAGCACTTTATCACTTTTTGTATTCACTTATCTGTCTAGATTTTGTTCGCCAGCTCCAAAGCAGAATGTAAGCTCCTTGCAGGCAGGGATTGTCTCACTTTTGTATCTGTAACCTCAGGAACCTGCGTCTTGCTTGGCATATATTGCTATTATTGTAGTTGTTGTTGTTCAGTAATTTTCAGTCGTGTCTAACTTTTCATGACCTCATTTGGGATCTTCTTGGCAAAGATACTGGAGTGGTTTGTCATTTCCTTCTCCAGCTCATTTTACAAGTGAGGGAACTGAGGCAAACAGAGTTACATGACTTGCCCAGGGTCACACAGCTAGTAAGTATCTAAGGCCAGATTTGAATTGAGGGAGATGAGCCTTCCTGACTCCAGGCCTGGTGCTCTATCCGCTGCACCACCTAGATGACCCATTGGTACATATTAGGAACCTAGTAAGTGCTTGTTCAATTGAACTTTGTTGAATATGTGAGAGTATCTTTTTTTTTTCTAGTTACTAAAAATCTATTTATACGTACGGGAAGGAATGTCATACAATGGAAGGAGCACTGGGCAAGAAAGGATTCAGAAAGATATGAGGGTCTTTGTACTTCTACCTTTGCCACTTATTTGCTGTGCACATAAAGGCAAGTAACTTACTTAGACATCAATTTCTTTTTACATTAAATGGGCATGATGATACCCATTATTAAAATCAATAATGGTTTTACTAACACAAAGGTATCCTTATTTGTATGCAATTATGGACAAAGTCCAGTGTGCTAAAGTTATTGTGGCAGCATAATGGGATAGAAAATGCATGAGACTGGGAGTCAGTCACAAGGCCTGCGTTCTAGAGTCAGACTGGATTTAAAATTGGCTGAAACCACAGCGATCACTGAGTCCAGTTCCCTTATAATACAGAAGAGAAAGCCAAAGCCCAGATAGGTGACTTCACTCAATCAACAAATGTTTATTAAGCGCTTGTGATGCCAGGCAGTGTCAGAATGAGGAATCAAATCCATATCTATCTACCCATATGACACTGACTTCACTTTTAAGAGCCTCATTCACCTGCTCTATAAAATGAAGGACTTAGATGACAAGACTTTATAAGAGCCTTTCAGATTTCACATTCTGTGAATGATGCATTCATTTATTCTACAAGATCAAGTTTATTTTCAAAGTCACTATAATTTCTTTCCCATTTTTCTCTTTGCATGGAGTATTCTCCCATATCTGTCAATTAACCAATAATGAGCAAGTGGGGCTCCTTTGTCTTTGAATTTACAAGATACATCTTCAATTATTTTGAAGATAATAAGGCAGCTGAGAGATGGTATGTTATATTGGATAGATAGCTGGCCTTGGAGTCAGGAAGAACTAAGTTCTAGTCCTGCTTCTTATACCTACTGACTGTGTGACTGTGAACAAGTCATTTCAACTTTTCAGTAGCTAAGGCAACTCTCTAAGGCTATTATAAATGAGCTGCTCCTCATCGGTGGAGGGAGTTTCTACGATAGAAATTTTCTGGACCAATGGCAGCACAGGATTAGAACCCCATTATCACTCCACCAAAAAAATATGGAGAAATGAAAAGTTTGGCTTCATTTTCTCATTGGCCTATTAGCTCACAAAGAATTTTCAAAATATAAGGACAACAAAGTATGCACTATTTTCATTAAGTTTTACTACTTACCTCAAATAATGATTTTTTTTCCTTTTTAAATTTAAAGCAACTTTGAACTAGTGAACTTTGCATTGAATCAAGTTGAATTCTAAAAGACTGGCAGTATGGGACTACACAAAGTGGATAACAACACAGATAATAGCAATGTCCGTGTATTTGTTCAGTTGGTGCATGTCTCTAAAATCAAGATTTTTAGGCAAACCATCCTGCTCACATACCTGACCTGCTTTTCTGAGCTACATATTTCAGAAGCACACATCTAAACCATATTATCTTGCTTTAGTCACTAAGTTATTTATGAATTACACTCTTGCCAAGTCTAATGACTTAAAATTTTTAAATTTAAAATGCATATTTCAAAAGATTTTAAAATAATATTTTTCTGTTTTCCTCAGGCTACAAAGCAAATTACTACAAAAAAGAGAGACAGAGACAGAGATGGAGTGAGGAACAGGTAGGGAGACAAAATATACACACAAATGGAAAAACAGAATAAATTTTAAAAAAAACTTACAAATCCTGCGCAATGTTCACAGAAAGTTGGCTTGAGATAGGTCACCTCTTGAAAATTGTGGACAAATCCTGGTCCCATTTTACACTGGAGTTGGGATTTAGCTCTCAGGAAATAAGCCATCATTTCATCTTTACTAATTAGGCCATCCCTATTAAGAGAATTAGAGAAGGGAAGAATTCTATTAATATAATATTAACAATTTATACCTCCATCTTTGTTCCACTCTGGTGTCATATTTCAATTCATTTCCTTCCTGCCCCTGGTGATTGGAACAGTTGGGAGCAGATTCAGAAAAAAAAACTGAGAGAGGGCAGTAACACACAAAGATATGAGGAGGCGTCCATGCGTGTCACTTTGTGTGTGTACATGTGTGTCCAGCAAATGCAAAACCCATTTCCAGTTCAGAACAGTTGGACCACCTATGTAGAGTTCCTGGTTTCCCACAGCTTTATTTCCCTATGCTTGACCACAGCATATTGGGGCTCAGGGTAGTGGGAATCACGAAGAAAACAGAACAAATCGATGAGTCCACTTCACTTTTACCCAATTTTATTTCACCTTACTCCTTGAAATATTTATTCATTATTGACTCACTATTGCTTCCTCTACACAGGTCCCAGATGCTGTTCTAAGCCATTTATACCTTCTTCATGTTACTCCCAAAGCCTAGTGTCTCCCTTGCTCTCCTCTTAGCAAGACAAATTTGCCCACAGTTACTGGTTACACAGAATAAACTGTCTCATTTCCCTCTTCTCTGCTGCATGGTATCTGTCTAGCCACATTTTCCTTAATATTTTTATATTTCTCATACTTTTCTCCTTTCCAGCTATCAGTTTTTCTGTTCAAGACTAATCAACCTGCCTGTCCTTTTGATTCCATGCCTTTTCATCTCCTCCTCCAGAGACCTTGTTCAATCAATCCCATTCCTTATGCATCTTAAATTCTCCCCTCTCCACTCACTTTGCTCTGTCTGCTTAAAAACATGATAAATTCTCCTCTACTCTTAGAACAACCTTCCCTTCATTCTTTTCTTTAACTCTTGCTGCCAGCTTTTCTCCTCTTCCTTTCACTGACAAATCTCCCAAAGGAAAATTAATTCCTGCCTCCATTTCCTCATCAACTGATTACTGCTCAATCCCCTTTCTCATGGTTTCTGACTGTCACAACCAGGGGTCTGCTGGAAGGAAGAAAACAAGCATTTATTAAGCACCTACTAGGTGCTAGGCACTGTATTAAGTGCTTTACAAATATTGTCTCATTTGAACCTTCCAACAATCCCAGGAAGTAAGTGCTAATATTATTATGCTCATTTTAGTGTTGAAGAAAATAAGGCAAGCAGAAGTCAGGTGACTTGCCTAGATCCATATAGCTAGTATGTGTCTGAAGTTGGATTTGAACTCAGGTCTGTCCTGATCTAACACCCAGTGTTCTATCCATTGTACCTCCTAGCTTCCTAGTCAGTTCTATTCAGCTTGAAAACTCAATTGTTAAGTTTTCAGTATGTGCATTTAGACCTCAGAAATTTGCAAACACTATAAATCAAAGCTTGATTTATTGAGGGGGCTATGTCTAGATTTGAGAAAGTTTTAATTATGCAGATTAAACTTCTATATATACATATATATAACATATATTTTGTTTTTCTCTAAAGTCCAATTGTAATACCAACTTATCCCTGTATTGTTCTATAAGCATAAGTACAATAGAAGGCTCAGAGAATGAAATGAAATCATCATCAGACTGGAGGCCTGGTGAGTAGAAGCTACTGCTGCTGCTGCTGGTGATGATGATGATGATGATGATGGTGATGATGATGATGATGATAACTAGAATTACATAGAGTCTTAGGATCTGCAAAGTCCTTTTTTATATTTATTTTCCTATTTGAACCTCACAACACCCCTGGGTAGCCACCAGTTTATCTCTTCTTCCTTTCACTATCAAATCTTTCAAAGGTAATGTTCTATTATCTTTATTTCCTCATCAACTGACACCAGTAAATCGCTTTCAGTCTGACTTCTGACCACACAACTCAACCAAAACAATCATTAGAGGTCACAAATGACTTCTTACTCATCAAACTAGTGGTCTTATCTGAATCCTCATCCTTTTTCACTTCTCAGCATTCAATCCCATTAACCAACACACAAGTTCTTGAATCTCTCTCACACATAGCTTCTGCAATTCTAAACTATCCTAGTTATGTTCCTATGTCTTGAACCATCCTGTACACCATTCCTATTTTATTTCGTCATCCTGTCCTATAAGTATAAGAAATTCAGTTGAAGGCCTTTTCTCTTGTTCTGTCATTTCTCCTTAGAGAATTCATCTATTCTCATGGTTTTACCTTTCATTGGTATAAAGATAACTCTCAAATCTATTTTTGAGCTCTGGAGAGTATCCCTAGAATTTCATATAATGCTTTGCACAAAGGAGATACTTAATAAATATTTCTTGAATTTAGTTGAATTAGTATGATCACGTGAAAATGTGCTGTTGGCTTTCATTCCTACAAAGTTTAAGCTTTTTATTGCTATAATTTGATTTATGTTTGAATTTTGATTAGGTATGTGTATATGTATGTATCTATTATGTGTGTATATATGTATGTGTGTGTGTATATATATACATAATTAAATAATAATACCCAATTAAATTCAGAACTCAGTTGGTTGATTTCTGATTTTAAAGATCTATGTAATCAAGTCTTTTTATAAACTTTAATATATTTAAGGTTAATATATTTAAAATATCCTAACAATCCATTGTTGTTTTTAGCCTTTCAAAAATAAAAAATTAGTCTATCATTCAAACCATCTTCACAAGAACAAAATGATTCCTGGAACTAATATTCATGCTAATATACATAATGAACTTAGTCCTCTAGGGGAACTGAGTGAGCATAAGGATAATGACATTTGTTTGGGCTTTCAACCTGGAAATCCACAGAAGCACTTTGGCTCCATTTCCTCAGAGAGATTCTCACTTTCTGTGTCCAGTCAAGTCAACAAGTACTCATTGACTTGGCTTTCTGCAATATTTTGTCACAAGCTATTCCACTCAAGGTGGGTTAGGTGGCTCCGAAAATTATGTTCTATCTTTAACACTTAGATTGAATCCTCTGGAGGCAGCTATCACTTTCATAGATGTGTTCTGGTCCTGGCCCATCCAAAATACTAGAGTTTGAAGTTCCAGCTGAGGAATTCCACTGGATAATGGGGAAAAGTACATAATTGCACTTAAGGCACAATTTTGAGCAGTAGGTGAGGAGACTGAGGGATGGAAGTGATGAAGAATTTGGCAGACCAATAAGTATTCCACTTTGGCTTACAAGTTAAGGACACTGCTCTGCCAACTTTCTTATCTGGCAGCTATAGTGATGGAGATATTTTCATACCTAATGGGACATTCTCCATTCCATCCAGGGAAGGAAGAAGTACAGAAAGTTATTTCTACTCCATTTCAAAGTAAATAATGAACCAAACATTTATGTTCTATGAAGTACTTAATGAACCAAGCAGTCATACCCTATGAAGTATTTTTCTTTACTATTCATTTTAATATTTAATATCTCCATCTATCAAATGAGCTGTTCTATACTTCAAATATCAAAAGATGAATTTGAGGTTTAATTAAGATACACTTGTGATAAAATGTCAAGACTTTTCTTTGGTATGTCAAATACATTCCAAATTGTTGTTTAGTTGATTAGTCCTGTATGACTCTTTGTGACCCCATTTGGGGTTTTCTCTGCAGAGATACTGGAGTAAATTGTCATTTCCTTCTCCAGCTCATTTTACAGATGAAGAAACTGAAGCAAACAGGACTAAGTGACTCCAAAGGCCAGCACTCTATCCACTATGCCACCTAGCTACTCACCAAATTCCAAATCATGTTTTTGAAAATTTTTACACTAGGAAAATTGTTTGGGGGGTTGTATTGTAATATGTACTGGATATTTCTCCATTAGAAATGGCTCTCTAACCCCATAGCATCTTTAGAGTTATTTTATTTCTTAAGAATCATTTGAAAATAAGATAATTCCCTTTTATTTATGAGAAAGCCAACCACTATTTCTTGGCCATCTATGATTATGAAGGGCAGATAGAAGCTGAGTAGGTGTATTCCAGAAATTAGCCCAAAATATCACATATTTGGTGATTGTGATTGTGATTCATCCTTCACCATTGCTCCTATTTTGGCCTATCTGAATTTCACTTCAATGCTCTTCTGATAAAAGTTGTGTGACCATTGAAATAGCTGAATTCGTCAGGAGGAAAACAAAGGGGAAGTCTTGAGCTCAGATAATATAAAAATTGACCACTTCACATCTTGATAACAAAATTTAAATATAATATTCACACCAAAAAAAAAACCACATAATTTGGAGAAGACTTGATTCATAAATACCAGCAGCAAACCAGATGTGTAAGCTTGAGTCTTCTCATTAAGATGTTAAGTATAAAGCTATAAATAAATGAACTAGGGATGAAATAATCTGTTCTGGTCTCTAAAATGTTTGAGGAGTGAGGAGGAGAAGGACAGAGTTAAAACTTTAAAAAAAGAGCGACTCACTGGTCTTTGTCCAACACACAGAAGGAATCCAAGAAGGGAAAGTTGGCGGCAATACTTTCAAAATCCTCTCGGGAGATATATCCATCATGGTCATGATCATAGTTTCTAAAAACAGACTGCAAAATAAAAACATGTGGGTTTACCAATGCCAACCCAATGGCAACAGGAAACCTAGCTCAGAGGCAAGCTCACCTCCCAAACTGGGGGTATTTCAAAATGTACTTTTAGAAACTAACTAAATTGACCATTTGTTCTACTGCCTGTATGCACCTATACATTTGTCTGGCTTTCCCTTGGAGATCAAGGTTATCACTAGTTACCAAAACTACAATGAAACTCCATTTAGCTTTTCAAGTTTCAATAATAAAACAATTCAGCATCCACTTTCAAATGCCTGCAATTAGTCTGACATTTGTATCTTTTACACACTAAAGGTAGAAGAACATTTTCTAGGGTGAAATATTTGTATTTGTCATTCAAATATTTTGTGTCCATAAACCCATTTGATCTGCCTCTCAATGACATGCCTCATCAAAAATTCTCTCCTTGCACAACCCTCAAAAATCTTTTTCTTCCCAAGATTTTTCTTTCAACACCAATTTGTTTGGATTGTATAATATTCAATGCCTTCTCTGTAATTTTAAAAAATATATTATGGAAGTATCTTTTGTCCCAAAGACTTAACCTATTATTTCAGCATATATAACAATCAAATAAATCAAGTACTTTATCATCACATGTTTTCAAACTCCAAAGATGTCTCCATTTTCCTTGTTCCTGCTATTGCTGTTGGAAAACAATGTGGCATCAGCAGACCACAGTAAATGTGTATAGAACCTCATCTTGCATTAAAAGTTCTTCCTCCTTGCAAACAACATTTATGTACAGTAACCCCCAAATGTAAATAGCATAAACTATTCAATTCAATAAACACTTAAGAACCATGCCTTGTGTTAAGCACAGAGATGCAAGACAAAGATTTTTTTTTAAAAAAGGAAAATTCAGCATTCCTTGCTCTCAAATAATTTATGATCAGCCTATGGGAATTAAGAGACTTGTCAACCATTTTCTGATACAGAGAAGTTGATCAATGAAATTTCTATAGAATATGTTCTTTAGTGAAGATTTTTTAAAAGTTGTACTTAGCCCCCAAACAACCCTAGAATTCTGGAACCCCAAATGGCATCACCTAGTGGCTAGTGACAGTGACTTGGACATAGAAGATGGTATTCAAAACAGGAAGTAGAGAGAAACTGGGCAAAGGACAATGAATGGGTCAGTGAAGTTGAAATGAAAAGAGACTATGAAAGAGAAAGGTAGTACTCAAGATCTGAAAGCCACCTCTTTGAAGTCATGCATGACTTGGCATGTAGAAAATTGATGTAGTCTGTTCTGAGGAAGTCTCTTACTATGAATTACTCCTATTCCTAAAAACTGACAGAAAGAGGAGTCAAAAGAGTTTGAATGTACTGTGTATTTTGTTATTCATCAACTTACCTCGACTAACTTTCTTACGTGCTTGTTAATAATGGTCACGTCAGGCTTTGGCATCACTCCCGATGCCCACTCCAATGGCACTACTGGCTTGTTAGGAGTTGTAGGAGAGGTAGGCTACAAAAAATACATTTTTCAGTGTGAACTGTGATACAAAAAAGAAATTTCATTTCACCACTAGGATAGAAAATCTTAGAAGCATCACTATACACCTTAGAGTTATTTTAATGATCAAATGAAACTGCATGAAGTAAAGTATGAAGCAGAATAGAAATGGCACCCAGAGGATCATTGAATAAAATTCTCTCTTGCAAGGACACCATAAAAACACAATATCTGAATACGTACATGTATCTATGGTCAACTAGAAACAAAACTAGGACCTCTTATTTGGATAGGAGCCTTGGTTCATACATATGGGATATGATTATTTTCATCTTGTAGATTTAGAAAAATACCAGATTTGAAGACGTCTGAGAGATTGACTTAGCAATCCATCCACAGAAAATAAAATATAAAGCATAAAAATGCATATTGCTTTTCTAATAACATGCTATTGGTCGGGCAAATCATTCAGTTTAGTCCAGAAGACGGCAAACTATGGCCTACAGGCTGTACAAAAACAAAAAAAAATTTCGTCTGCAGGCCATAGTTAGCTGACACCTGGTTTATCCCATCAGTACATATGTCTTGCACAGGTTCAGGTACTTGCCTGGTTATTCATCTACTGATGGATCATGAACTGGGTCTAGATTTGAATAAGATAACATGAATTTGTAGTATGATATTTTGAAAATTGTGTTGCACTTTCAGGGAACCCAAGCTCCTTTCTTCTGCAAGAGCCCGTCTTCTTCTCACCATTTTTTCTCTGGGTAATTCCATAAAGGCTACAAAATATCCATAGCATGATCTCAAAAACAAAATTGCAAGTGACTATAGACTAATCGGTTGATCCAAAGATCATAGATTGGTATTAAAGGGGAACTCAGAGATCGTCTAGTCCAATTCTCTAATTTTTTCCAGATGAACAAACTGAGGTAGAGAGAATTTAAATGATTTGTCTGAGGTCACAGGTCATGGCTGAGCTGGAAGCCAAATCCATCTGAGTAAATCCAGTGCACTTTTCACTGCTCTATAGCATCTCCTAATGATAAGTTGTTACAACTAAAGGTAATTAATTTTTGACCTTTCAGGAGGGGAAAGATGCAGGGTCGGTACAAGTAGGCTACATCCTTGTGCCAAGTATGAACTGTAGTAGAGAAGTGGCAAGTGACCACGTCCCCAGGCCTCTGTTTCCTCAACTATAAAATGAGGGTGTTGGACTAGATGACCTTTTCTAAGGTCCCTTATCTCTCTAAATCTATGGTCCTGCGGTTTTATAAATCTTCTCTTGATTTAATACTAAAATTTAATCCTAGTGAAGTATGAAGAGATGAAGCAAATTTGAAAATAGGAACAATGATAGAATTCATGCCATATTCCTGGCACAAGGGAAAAGTGGCTGCTTGTGAACAGAGGGAGGCAAGAGGCAGTTGTGAAAATATAGTTGTAGAATGAGAGGCTGGTTTAACCCAGCAAAGGTCAGGAATGATTAATTAGTCCTTGCCACGGACAGTTACTCAAGGGGTTTAAAAACCAAGGTGAGAAGCTCTAGCAGTTCTTTTCAATGCCTTAGGCAGACTAGTAGATACAGCGCCAAGACTGGAGTCAGGAAAAGTTCAAATCTGAGATCGAATCTGGCCTCAGAGACTTATCACTTCTGTGACCCTGGGAAAGTCACTTACCCTCTGTCTGCCTCAGTTTTCACAACTATTAAATGGAGCTAAGCACAGCACTTATCTTCCAGAATTGTTGTGAGGGTCAAACGAAATATTTATAAAGAGTATTTAGCATAGAGCATGGCATATAGTATACACTTAATAAATCCTTCCCTTCTCTTTCTTCTTTCCTTCCTACTCTCTCTCTTAAAGTTAGGATACCAAGGCTGAAGTTAAGAGTGATGAGGTAAGTTTTAAACTTGTACCCCAATAGATTTATAGAGAGGCAGCAAGATACAGTAACTAGAGTTCTGGACTTGGCATCAAGAAGACTTGGATTAAAATTCAGTCCCAGACACTTACTAGCTACATGATTAACAAGTTAATTAACCACTTTGAACCTCAGTATCCTCCTCTGTAAAATGAGGTTACTGATAGCACCTAACCAACAGAGTTGCCTTGCAAAACAATGATGCAAAATAATAGATGAACAGTACTTTGCAAACATTGAGCTATTTGTGTCTCAAGAAGAGGTGAGAAAATATACCTCTCAACCTTTACTGAAGAGGTGAGAGTCTCTGGGGTGGAATGTTGCATATACTGTCAAACTCACTTGATGTGTTGGTTAGTTTTGTTGAGCTATTTCTTTTTTTTAACTTTTTTGTGGTAAGGACTAGTTCAATGAGTAGGAGGGAACATATTCAGAAGAAATGAAGGCCCTGTAAATACAAAAGATAATAAAATTTTAAAACTAAAAAATTACATATATACATACATATGTATATTTAAATATGAGCTTTCATTATGGAGATATACACCTAAATCAGCTGATGGGAGGGGATCAAGAACATGAGAATCTTTGCATTCATGTCACTTGGCTATATTTGTGTGACTAAGGCAATGTATCCATAATCATAAAGGTGAAATAATCTTCTAACTGCTTGGTCTGTGGAATGATCCCCTTGGAAACTAGCATATCATTAATAGGTGATCTGTCCAGTTGAGAAAGATAGGGTTCCCTCCTTTCCCTTTTCTATTGGTTCTATGGGCCACTTCTGTAGTCTCTAACACATATATGTAGCTGTGCCTGGCAATGCTTCTGGAAGTCAGAACATGAGAAGGTCAAGAGATAGGGATAAAAGGGGGGAGGGAAACTGGGGAGAGGGATGAGATTAAAAATGAGTGAACCAAATTTACGCTCACAAAATTTCAAAGTTTGAAGGGACCTTGGAGGTCATCTAAATCAAACTCACCCTTTAAGGGCGATCTTCTATGAAATGCCATCTGATATGAAGTCTACATGTGGGAGAGTTCTTAGAGTCAGTTCAACTGTCATTCAATCAGTGCCATTCATCTAAAAGGCAGTATAACAATGAGGGTACTGCTGTAATGACAAATATTGGCCTTGGAAACAGGATGATGAGATGTATCTCCCCCATTTCTTTCTGATTGTTTGGGGGTGGGTAGCAGAGGGGGTGCTGAGGGTAAAGAATGTTGCATATAATAATAGATATGGTTGTTGCAGAGACTGTGTTTATTGCCTTAAGGATCAGACTGACTATTGGCAAACCTGCTTGGGTCTACAAGGTAGTGCCTCTAATAAATAGATAGAACTCTTAAGGTCAATGGAGACACAGTCTGAAGGAGCAATGGAGACAATCATGGCACCTGCTTTTCTCTACAAGCCTCCAATAGTCATCATTCAAGGAAACTGAACCATCCCTTAAACTATTCAGATAGTTTCAAAGATTGGGGTTTTGGAAAACTTAATGCCCTTATAACTTTGGTTGACAAGAACCAGTCCTCCATCACAATTTTTTTTTAAATTCAGAGATAGAGTTAGAATCCCATGTTGGACAGGGGTAGGTAACTATCTATTACACAAATTTCTCACATCTTAAATATTCTGTTTTGGCAGTAATCTCATAAAAATTTCCTAATGTCAAGGAAGCTTTCTGCTAAAAGCGATAGCTGATGTCCCCTCTCACATGTTATAGTTGATTTTTAAATTGTCTTCTGTAATAACATCTTATTATCCACACTTTACTTAACAAGCTTAATACATAAATAAGTATTCTGGGAGATGATTTAAAGAAAATAATTAATTTACACCCTAATTGATAATATGTCTTCATTTCTGCTGGGAACAACCCTTTGCTTTTCAATTCCGAATTTACTTCTTCTTTCCACATTCACATGTAGCATTAATTTATATGTTCCTACTCTATTTCTTCTGATACATCATTTATCATTTGCTCTTGCTATGTGACCAGGCCTTTTCTTTTTTCTAATTATACATTTCTCTGGTAATATCTTTTAAACAACTTTTCTAGTTTATTTTCTCTTTTGTAATGTGTTGCAACCTGCTTATGCAGCTGTGCACTTTGTCCTTCGTCCTGTGGGTGATCCTTAACTTCAGTTCTTCAGAAGCTGTGCTATTCGATGACATAACCATGCAACACCACAGAATAATTTGTTGTTGTTGTTCAGTCATTTCAGTAGCGTCAGACTCTTGGTGACCCCATTTAGGGTTTTCTTGGCAGAGATACTGGAGTGGTTGGCCATTGCCTTCTCCAGCTCATTTTATAGATAAGGAAACTAGAGCATACAGGGTTAAGTGACTTGTCCAGGGTCACAAAGCTAGTAAGTGTCTGAGGTCAGATCTGAACTCAGGCCTTCCTGACTCCAGGCCTGGAGCTCTATCTACAGTGCCATCTCGCTACCCAAGAATAATACTAGCATTAAAAAAGGTGGGCCTTTATTTCAAGGAAAAGAATGAGGGTATTAAAACAACTTTCAATTCCCTAAAGATAACCCACTCAGCTTTCCTTTTAATCATGGGCCCAATTCATCAACCATTTGTAATGTCTATGCAAGATATTAGTTATTATTATTATTATTAAAGATGTAAGCTTCTTTGTCCTTGCATTCCAGAGAAACTACAAGGAGTAAAGGAGTAGGTACAAGAAGGCAAGCATACCAGGATTTGAATACTTTGGGCTAAGTGGCATCCCTGGTAGGCTCTCAGTATAGAGCTGGTTTCTCCTTTTTGTTGCTTGCTGTAACCCCTAACTTATTTGCTAATTCTTAGGTGGGATACCACAAGGTCAAACCGCAGCTACACAAAGCATCTAGTACACTCACAAGAATTGTCAAAACTAATAGCAACACCACTACCCCCAATGACATCAAAACTTCTTGAATTTTGAGAAGAGTGATTTTTTTAAAATATAGTCATAACAATCTAAGTTTGATTGTCTCCTTGATTCACTTGAACTCAAGGGCATTAGAAATGAACCTTTTGGAAAAAAAGGTTAAAAAGTCTTCTGTCTACCCTCATATTCTCCCTCCCAGCATGTTTTTCTCAATAGGTACAGTGGGTTTAGAGTAATTCCTCACCCCACCCCATCCCCCACACACAACTGTGTAAAGATACCCTAGCCAATTTTAGATCATCACATTCTTCCCTGACACTAAAGGTCATTGTATACTATATAATTAATAAACCATAGATTTATAGAATGCTGAATCTAGAAGAAACCTTAGAGACCATCTAGTCAAAACTTTTCATTTCATAGAGGGGAAACTGAGGCCCAGGAAGTTAAGTGGCATGTATGGTAATGGGATAGTTCTTAGAGTTATCTGATTTTCACATCACTCAGTGCCATATATCTAAAAAGCAATGTAAGAGATGGGGTGCAATTGTAACGAACATCTCTGCCTGCGAGGACAAGATAGGGACATACTTCTCCTTTCCTGAGGGTGTGGGGGAGGTCAGAAGAGGGAGGAATAGAAAAAGAAAAAGATGGCATAAAATATGAAATAAGTACCAATATAAAAATTAACCATAGGATTATCATCCTTAATAATGAATATTTCCTGGAATCTTGATGTGATATGTCTTTTTTTTTTTTTTTGCTTTATGGTGAGGCAGTCAGGGTTGAGTGACTTGCCCAGGGTCACACAGCTAGTAAGTGTCAAGTGTCTGAGGCTGGATTTGAACTTAAGTCCTCCTGATTCCAAGGCCAGAGCTCTATCCACTGCACCACCTAACTGCCCCTGATGTGATATATTCTTAATGCACACCCTACTATTGGTGTAGAATGCATTATGCACTATCAGACACTCTCTCCCAGTCTGATTCCCCTAGTCTCATGAGCTTCCCACTATAGCAAAGACCATATGGTAGATGATATCAAGATGATATAAACATGATGTAGAGGGTACAATTAACAAGTATAGACACATATTTATAGAAAGGAATAATGACCTGGTGCTGGATCAGTGTCAGAAAAAGGTATTGTGACTTTTTCTGGGCATTTGATCATGGAGAGAAGGAAAGAAGGGGGTTCTTCCAAAAAGGGGAATGAATTAGTGTGGCAGTTCTCAAACTTTTTGGTCTCAGAAATTCTTTATACTCTTAAAAATTATTCAGGGCCCCAAAGAATTTTTGTTTATGGGTTATTGCAAATTGTGCCTCTATAGAGCAAAAGTGAGATTTTTCTTTCTCATTCTCTAAACTTCATCCCCAGTGTCTCTCTTATATTCATAAGAGCCTTTATTTGCATATCACCAGAGATGTTTAAATGTGAGTTTAATTAGTAAAACCACTAATGGCCATTTTGTGAAGTGATATCGTTAATTATATTATATATTATTTATTCACAAGCATTCAAAATTCAGTGAAACAAATTAAGGAAGAACTATCTATACCCTATTCAGATTGTTGAGCTGAGATAAAGTCACTATTACAGAAATTTGGGAACTATAATCATTGATCACTCAAAAGGAAAACAATCTAGTTTTATTTTGAGAATTTAAAAATCCCCTACTATTTGAAAGAAATACCCCTGTCTCCTGAGGACATGTTGCCTATTCTCATGAACAATTAATAAGTTTAACACTAAAGAATTATAGTTTTTAGTCCTTTTCTAGCATCCCATTCATGTGATTTCACAAGATTTAGAGCCAGAAAGTGCCCCAGGTGTCTTTTTCTGTCCCCCACCCCCAGCCCTACCTCCCAACACACACACATTTTACAGAGGATGAAATGAAAGACAAGAGAGGTAAATGGCCTGTTCAAATTACTGTTACTAATACACAGGTAGTAATTAACAGAATTAGGAACCCAATGTCCAAGTATTTGGAATAAAAAAATCTAGGGTCCTTGTCTGATAATAAAAGGCATCACAAATATAAGCACTGTATGAAGTAGAATAGTAAAGAACTTACTCTTTAAGCTGTTTGTGCTCATGTTTTCCAAAAAGTAAAATGGAGATAAATGTTAGTTAGACAAATATGATCTCCATTTGGGAAAAAACCAAATTCTTAGTTCTTCAGATCTTGAAGCACCTTTTTAATGACCAACAACACTATTTTGCACTATTCCCTTCTTTTAAAAATATCCCTACCGATTTAGAATTCCTGGGCTCCAGAACCAATGAGAGTTTGTAAATATCATCTTCTGTGTGATAGAGGTCGAGAGAAAGCTACAAAATAAAGGAGAAAAAAAATCAATAACGTTAGACTATAATCTTAATAGTACTGAAGGATGAATATACATTTTTATTACATGACTGAAGGTTTTTTCAATATAGATATCTGAGTTATAAGTATCTAATATAATTTATTTATTCTGTAAGTTAAGAAGATAATACAGTAGCAAAATATGAAACAAGCATAAATATAAACACTGATCATGGTATTATCATCATTCTCCTCATCATCATTAGTAACAATAATAAATATTGCCTGAATTCCCAACTGTACCCTTTACCAGGGACTGAGGATACAAATCAAGTCAAAACAATACATTAAGTGCTTTGAAAATCTTAAAGTGATATTTAAATGCTGTATATTATTACAAAGATAATCAGACACGGTTCCTGCCTATGAGAGTTTATACTCCAGTTGAGGAGATGTCATGTACATAAGTAGTAGATTACAACAATAATAGTAATAATCAGGGATATGATAATAATAGCTAACATTTATATAAACCTTTATGGTTTGCAAAATACTTTACGAGTATTATCTCATTTGATCCTCACGACAAACCTGGGAGGTAGCTGCTATTGTCATGAACACTTTATAGATAAGGAAACTGAGTTGAGCAGAAATTAAGTAACTCTCACTAACACACAACCAGTATGTGAGAGGTAGAATTGAAACTAGGTTTTCCTAGCTTTGAGGACAGCTCTCTATCTACTATGCCATATTGCCACACCATAGCAGTAATAATAACTGTCACTTAGATGACATGTTAAAGTTTGCAAAGCATACCATTTTATCTCCACAATGATGCTTTCAGTTAAATAAGTAGAAATTATTATCCTTATTTTCCCAATAATACTCACATAACTTGAAAGTTTCAGAAGGATGCTAAGTACCAAATGAGTGGTTCCATTAGAAGGAGTTCAGAGTGAGGAATAATGACCTGGTGCTGGGTCAGTGTCAGAAAAAGGTATTGTGACTTTTTCTGGGCATTTGATCATGGAGAGAAGGAAAGAAAGGAGTTCTTCCAAAAAGGGGAATGAATTAGTGTGGCAGTTCTCAAACTTTTTGGTCTCAGAAATTCTTTATACTCTTAAAAATTATTCAGGGCCCCAAAGAATTTTTGTTTATGGGTTATATCTATCAATATTTACTGCGTTAGAAATTAAAACTGATAAATTTTAAATTTTTTATGTGTTGATCATTTTAAATAACAATCATAAACCTAGTACATGTTGCTATAAACATATTTTAAAGAAAAATAACTTTTGTGAAAATCTCTTTAATGTCTAACTTAATAGAAGACAGCTGGATTCTCATACATGGTTCTTATACCATTCAGTCTATTGTAATATATTATTTTGTTGAAGTGCATGAAGAAAATCTGTCTTCACACAGATATGTAGTTAGAAAGAGGAAGGATATTTTAATAGGCAAATAACATCTTGCTATTATTGTTATTAGAATAGTTTTGATGTTATGGACCCCTTAAAAAAGTCATGAGGGCCCCTAGGGGTCCATGAACCCATACTTTAAAATCTGTCTATCTAGATCAACACTTTTGAGGCACTGGGAAAAAATTGTCCATTAACTTAAGAAAGGGTCCACACTTTCACTAAATTACAATAGGTTTATCATTCAAAATCAGCTAGAAAAATTTCCATATGCAATTATTCTGTTCTTTCTCTAATGTCCTACTTTAATGCCTCCTCACAGATAGGACCCTTAAGTCAAAGATCATGGGAAAAATGCACAAATTCTGGTTGGTTCTATCAAGCTGGAAAGGCTGAGTATGAGCTTAGGAGTGAATGAATGGATGGATGAATCAATGAATGAATTAAAAAGTAATTATCAAGTGTTTCCAGCTTCAAGTCCAAAGGAAGACCTCATGGTCCTTAGGATAAAGTAGTAATGAATATTCTTTAGTGTCATTTCCATGAATGCAATACAATAAACATGTATTAAGTACCTCTTACTAAGCCCTGAGGATATGAACAAGAAATGACAGTCCCTAGCCTCATGGAGCTTACAGTCCAGTAGTTAATTACTAGTTAAGTTAATAATTTATACAGTCATATCAATTTCTGATATTGAGTTATTTGATAATGCCAAGGATTTTAGTGATGAAAACTTTTCTGAGTCTTCAGTAGTTATGGCAGCTGGGAAGACAGAGGCGACAGCATATACAGAGGCAGGTTACCAGGTCACACCTCCAGAAAATATACTTCTCTAAATGATGACTGCTAGGGCCAGTGGCCTGAGGTGCTTTTGTATTATAGAGTCCAGAGCTGCCTCCACCAATGCCTGAGGAAAAGTGGTGGTGGAGGTTTGACCTCCCCCGTACCCGGTACATGCTACCTCCTCTCTCTCTCTTTGACCCAGAAATACCACTACTAGGTCTGTATCCCAAAAAGATCATAAAAAAGGGAAAAGGACCCACATGTACAAAAATATTTATAGCAGCTCTTTTTCTGGTGGCAAAGAATTGGAAAATGAGGGGATGCCCATCAATTGGGGAATGGATAAACACGTTGTGGTATTTGAATGTAATGGAATACTATCAGATTGCATGCCTTCTTGGGGCAGGGGGAGGAGAGGGAGGAGGAGAAAATTTAGAGCTCAAAATCTTATGGAAGTGAATGTTGAAAACTAAAAACTAATTAATAATAAAAAAGAGAGAGAGTAGCTTCCATTAAAAAAAAAAAGAATAGCAGTATCCTCCAATAGTGGAGGATCTGAGAAGTAAAGTCACAGGAGACAATAAGAAAGAAGCCAAGAATAAAACCAATGACTTCAAATATCTATTTGCTCAGAATTTAGGCAATAAACTAGAAAAACTAGAACTTGTAATGTAAGAGGCACACTTGACCTCTCACATATCACTGAGACATGGATGTTGGAACAAAACCCATGACTAGACTATGACTCTGTATGAGTACAACTAAAATCAAAACAAAGCTGGACCAGTAAAAGGGACACACCGCATTGCAAGTGAGGAATACATACATACATACATACATACATACATACATACATACATACATATATACATACATACATATTCATGCAGAGAAGTATGGTAGAGAATATTTGGATGATGATAGATGGAGGGGGAAATGGAAGTCAATTTGCCATTGGAGCATATACTGCAAGCCACTAGGACAAAAACCTTGTGCTTTTTAACATTTTTATCAGGGACTTGAGTAAAGGTAGAGAAGGTATACTTATCAGATAATACCAAAAAGGGAAAGGGTTATAACATAATGGGTGACAGAGTCAAGATATATAAAGGTTTTGGCAGACTATAGTACTGAGATAAATCTAGTAAGATGAAATTCAATATGGGTAAATACAATGCCTTATACTTGGGTTCAAAAAAATCTATTTTACATGTGTAATGGAGGAGATATTATTAGCCAACAGTTTTTCTGCAAAGGATCTGTGGGTTTTAGTGGACTGCAAGCTATACCAGATACTTGGGCTGTTTACTTGTCATCTATCACCCTTGCCACACGATTAACACATCTTCTCCTCCTATCATGCATTTCCTTAAAGATATATGGAAATTGCAAAGAGGCAAATGCAGACTTCATATTGGGGTGGAGGGGGAAGGAAAGCTGCTAACCATGAGACCTAGCTTTCAGATCCGTCCATCTGACCATCTTTCCCACTCCTCCTCAACACATATGCTCCTCACCAGTCAGGCAAACCTCTTCACCATTTACCACATACAGCATTCTCATGCCCATGCTTTTATAATCCATTGAAAACAAAAATTAGCAAACTGGTAATGAAGTGAGGTTGACCACATAGGTGTATTTTTGCCTTGCCTAGAAGTTCTGGCCAAGATGATATAAATAATGAAATGGCTTGTGCAGGATTGACACACCCAATTTTGTTGACATGCAACAATCTAAAAATAAGTCAAACAGTAGAATTCACAATATGTTCAACCAATGCAAACATCCTCAAAAGCTAGCTAGCAGACTACAGCATGTCTTTACCTCACACTATTCCCTCCATTTAGAAAGCCCTCCCTCCCTACCTCCAAATCCCACCTCTATTCTAACCCTACCTCCCTCATAAAGCTTCTCTAACTCTAATTAAAACTGAATTTTTTCATCTCTTAACTCCCATTGCACATATAGCCAGCACCATACATTGTAATTTCTAATCAATCATTAATTTTCATGTGTATCAATCAGTTTAGACTTCAAGTTGGACTGTAAGTTTTGGGATGGCAGAAGTCAGTCATGATTTGAATTTCTTCATATTCTCCATAGTGACTTTCATAATGATTTTCATACAGTAGGCAAAAAAAAATACTTGTTAATTAACTAAAGATTTTAGTTTAAATTAAAACCTACTCAGGTGATTATTTGGATATATGTATATTCAAATTTCTGATTATTTGCTTGCATCTTTAGATTTTCACCTGGATATTTAACCTTATGAAACATCACAGCTTTGCTACATACAACCTTGGACAAGTCACTTTTTCCTCTATGGGCCTGTGGTTACTCCTCAGTAAAATAGTGGGAAAGGTGGATAAAACAATCTCCAAAGTACTGGCCTGCTCTCAAATTCCACAATCCTATTTGGAGGAAGTCAGAGAGACCCCAGTCCTATCATAATTCTAAAGAACTTCAGTGAATTAAGAGCTGTTATTTATCTTTTTGTACTAATCCTCTTATTTTCTTTGCAGGGTTGAGGTTGCCCTTTCCCACCCATCTTGGCACTTCTTCCCTAAAATTTCTATTGGCTCTTATGCTCTAGTTCAAATAAAAGACTGGTTCTACTTTCTTAACATTTTGTTAACAGATGCTACTGCATGCTGCCTAGATTTTAAGGATATTGATTTTAAGTTAACTTATTTTGAATCCATAATGTTTACGTTTTATTAGATTTGAGAGAAGCTGTTCAGTAGCCAAATGCCCCAAATTTGAGTGTATTAACCCTGATCAGACTCTAATATATGTATATATATTATATATATATTATATATATATATATGTATATGTATGTGTGTGTGTATATACATGTACATGTATATGTGTATGTGTATGCATGTACATGCATGTATGTACACACATATATGTATGTTTATAATATATTATCTTGCCTAGGCATAGTTAAGAAAAAAAGACAACTGTGTAGTCAAGCTTACTCTATGTAAACCAATTTTTGAATTTTTTCCCACCAGACTGAAAATTCAGGTACTTTCCAGTTATTTGCATATACTCAGAATGGTAAAAGTAACTGCAAGATCTAAAAATATCATAAAAAACTGAAAGAATATTTCTTATACTATGAAATTGAAACATCATTTAAAAAAAATACAACTCTGGGGTATAATGAAAATGTGGTTCTGGCTAAAGACATCTTCATCTGGCCTTTTTTTTTGCAAGGGAAAAACAGTTCAGCAGTTCGTAGTACAATTCTCTACGTAGTCTGCATTTGGGAACATGATAAGTACGTTACGTGTACAGATATGGATATTTAGCTACTCTTCTCCCTCTTTCCCAAAACATTTCAATATGTAAAGGTGTAAAATCTGAAGTCCCATTTGCAGAGAAATGTGATTTCAAGAGAAAACAAAGGGCAGAAACTTCAAACTACAGGTTGGCATATTTGACTTAGATTCCTGACAAAAATTCAAGAAAGCATTATCAAATGGATTCTAACGAATATTAGAAAATGAAGTAGTAATCACTAAGAATTAGAAGAGTTAATCATGAACAGGATGTGTCTAATCCAATTTCTTTTGGGGGGGGATTGGGGTGGGGAGAAGGATGACTGGACTGGTAGGTCAAACATAGTATGCCCATATTTCAACGTATCATTTGACAAAGTCTTTAATATTATCTTTTTGGACAAAATGGAGAATGTAGGGTAGATAATACTGTTAGATGGATTTGGAATGCATTGAACAAGCGAATCCAGAGGGTAATGAGTCAGTGTCAGCTAGAATGTAGATCTCTCGTGAACAGTCACAGGGATCTGACCTTGGCTCTGCTTTGTAAACATTTTGCTAATTGTGTGGATGAAAGCATAGAAGGCAGCTTATCAAATCTGAAGATGAAACAAAGCTGAGAGACATAGTTAACATGGTAGATGACTAAATGGAAATCCAAAAAGATCTTGACAAGCTAGACATAAATGCCAAATCTAGTAAAAATGAAATTATTTAATAAGGATAAGTATGAAGTCCCACACTTGCTTTCAAAAAAAAAATCAGCTGAACAAGATAGGGGTGGCAAGTATGTAGAAGATAATTTGTCCGAAAGATTTGGGAGAGGATGGTTGAATGTAAGCCCAGTATGTGTAGACAGCGTGATGTAGCATCCACAAAAGCTAATGCCATTTTACTATGCACTAAAAGATGCAGAGAGTTCAGGGTAAAGGAAGCCATAAGACTATCATATTCTGTTCTACTCAGGCAACATCAGGGATTTTGTATTTAGTGTCAAGTGCCAAATTTTAAGAAAGATATTGGCAAACTGGAGCACATGCAGAGGAGGATAACCAAAGTTGTGGACATTTTGGAGACTAAGCCACATGAGAATCAGTTGATGGAATTAGGGATATTTAGCCAGAAGAAGAGTAGACTTAAAGTATGAATAAAAGTTGTCTTCAGGTATTTGGAGGGCTGTGACATGGAAGAAAAAATAAATTTGTTCTGCTCAGCCAAGAAATTAGAACTATGATTAGTGGATAGAAGTTACATAGAGAAATATTTAGTCTTGATATGGAGAGGGATTTCCTACTAATTAGAGCTATACAAAAGTAGGATGTACATGGAAATTAACACAATGGAATTAATGAATTTCCTTTGGCTGCAGGTCTTCAAACCTCATCTAAATGATGCTTTGTTGGGAATACTGAAGAAAGGGTTCATGTTTAGGTATAACTTGAGCTCTATGACTTCTTAGAAGTTTTTTGAGTCAGATTCTGTGACTACAAGGATATACTTTCTACAAACTTGTGTCTGAAGTTCTTAAACTGGTTTGGATAATCAGGGGTCAAGAGATATGCTTGCGCCAATTTTTTTTATTCAGAAAAAATGAAGGATAGAGGGGACTCCCCCTCTCCCTGTTCTATGTTTTAGGAATTGTTTTCTCCACTTGCTAATTCAATTAAGCAAGCATTTGCTGAGCACCCATTATGTACCAGGTACTGTGCTGGGCACTAGGGGATAGAAGAAAAAAATAACAAAACAGCCTCTGCCTTTCAAGAATATATAGTCTACTGGGGGGAAACAACTTGACTATATATATGTGTATACAAATATATATAGTATATATATATATACTATGTGTATACACATGTATGTTTATGTATATACGTATGTATCATACATGTGTATGTGTGTATATATGTTCATATAGAGTGATTCACACAACCACTCTCAATTAATGTAAGTAACAGGATTCTATACGTCCAGATACTTTTCATAGGTGAAAATAACTCTTTGATTTAGTTACAGAAGGGGAAGGGAAAGAAAGGAACAAGAGCTTCATGAAATGCCTACTATGTGCCAAACTCTATCCTAAGCACTTTTACAAATATCGTCTCATTTTATCCTTTTAACAACCCTGTGAGATATGTGGCATTATTATCCCTATTTTACAGTTGAGGAAATTGAGCTAGACAGAGGTTAAATGACTTGCCTAGGGTCATACAGCTAAGGCCAGATTTGAATTCAAATCTTCCTGCCTCTAGGTCCAGCACTCTACTGTACCACCTAACTACATAAAATCTGCCTTACAGAATCAATCAAATATACAAACTAGCGATGAGCAATTATTAGGCACTGCTATTAAATTAGTCAATCAAAAGTGCAAATCAGATACCAAGAGTGACTTGCTTCCAGCCATTAGATGAAATTAGATGTCAAAATATATAGGGATTGGTTGAAAATATTAGACACACTTTTAGCCATTTTATAGCAGAGAAGTATATATGAGAAGACTTTCTGTTATTGCTTTGAAAAGTAAGGTTTAAGATCACATTAAGAAGCCAGACCCTTTTGCCTGTATCCAAAGGACGAGATGCAGGGGCTCAGAGAATGAACCCAGAGAGAGTTTCATATTCCTCCCCCAAATTACCATGTTATCAGAGACTGGCCAAACCCTAAATGTATCTGAGCAAAAAGTATGAAATGATAAACTGGACATAGTGAGGAAAAGTAGCTTTAGGGAGCATGGCCTCTTGGAGTGGAGAGAAGAGTAGCAGCAGGACTCTACAAGGGGTCAGAAGAGAGTAGCACATACCATTAGGAAACCTCACGACAACTCCATGAAAAAAGAAAAGGACATCCCTCCAGCACGGAGCTCTGCTTTATCCTCTTGCCTCATCTGCTCCCAAAGCCTGAGCTAACTTTTCCTTGATTCTGTATGTATTCTTGGGAGAGTTTGTCCAAGTTTTTTTTGGGGGGGGAGGGATGTTTACAACCAACTAAAAGCCAATTAGGTCTAGCTAGCTAATTGATATCAACTGGCAATGAATGGGGAACACACCAGATGGGGGCTTGTGAACAATGGTACTACTAGGACTCTCCCAACCTCTAGAACCTTGAAGGAAGGAAGAAGTAGGTAGCTACTTACTGAGTCGCCTGCCTGATTCAAAGTAAATTCAGGTAAAAGAGAGAGAGAGCAGTAACAACTGGGGAAAAAAATAGGCATCCTATTGGGAGATGGCATTTCATTCAGCTGGGACCTGAAAGTTAGGGATTCTTTGAAGCATATGTGAGAATGGAGAGCCTTCCAGGGATTTGAGACAGATCGCAAAGATGCAGAGGTAGAAAGCACAGGATATTATGTAAAGGGAACTGCAGATAGCTCAGTTTGGCTAGAACATAGAATATATAAAGAGGAATAATGTAAGATCATTCTGGAAAGAGACTAGAAACAAATTATGAAGGGCTTTAAATGATGGTGGAGGAGCAGCTAGGTAGTGCAGTGGACAGAGCACCAACTCTGGAGTCAGGAGGACCTGAGTTTAAATCCAGCCTCAGATACTTACTCAGACACTCACCCTGGGCAAGTCATTTAACTCTGATTGCCTCAAACAAAAAATCCATTCTTTAGAAATATCAATTTTGCAGCTTTGTGAAGAATTGATCCAAGAAGGGAGATATTAAAGGCAGGGAGACCAATGAGGAGAATATTACAGACAGTTCCAGTCCATTGGGCAATGATGAGGATGTGAACTAGGGTGGTGCTGTGTGAATAAAGGGGAGATGACAAATGTGACAGATACTATGGGAGTAAAATCAACAGGATTAGTCAATTTATCGGATAAGATGAGAGGGATGAGAGAGAAGAGTCAACAATGACTCCGAAGTTTCAAACCTTAAGTGTCTGGAGGAGTGGTGGTGCCCTCAACAGAAATAGTGAAACTACAGAAAAGGGTTCATTGGGCAGGGACTAGGAAGGGATTTTTCTTCAGACAGATAGAAGTTGAGATATGTTTGGGACCTCTAACTGGTCTTATCTAACAGGCAACTGGTGATATAGGATTATAACTCAGGAGATAGATGAGACCTGCATATGTACATTTCAGAGATGAAGTTGAATCTATGGGAACTGATGAAATACCAAAGAAGGAGTATTTGAGAAAGCAGTAAAGAGGGTCCAAGAAAAAAAATCCTAGGGTACATCCACATAAATGATGATCCAGAAAAGCAGAGGAATATTTGGCTGCTCACTCTGACATTGCTTTTCAATGTATTCTGGGATAGAAAATCCTCTGGAAAAAATAAATTTGGTTTTATATTTCATTAAATGTTAACTTAAGGCATATTGCAATGTCTATGAGATCCTGAGGTTCTTTTGCAGGAAGTCTAATACAAGAAAACAGCGGGGAAAAAAGTGGCTGGACAGGTAGAAAGACAACCAAGAGAGTGAAATTTCCTAAAATCTAGGGAGGACAGAGTATCTGTGAAAAGGGAGTGGTCATTTGTGTCAAAACCTAGAGGTCAAGAAGGATGAGTACTGAGTAAAAGCTGGTAGAGAGAGTGAATGTCATAGAAAATACCATGGAGATCAAAGAAACAAACTCTCAAGAGGGAAGCAGGAGGATGGGATCAAAGGCACAGATAGAGGGACTGGTTTTGGAAAGAAGAGCCACTTCGTCTTCTGAGCCTGAAAAAAAAGGACAGGGGCGTAAAGCTATAGGAACAGGAAATAAAAAAATGAGATCTTCTGATGACCAGTCCAATAAACTACTTACCCACCAATTCACACTTCCTCTTCAGAATGGCTAAATTTGTGTTGTTATTTTTAAGTTTATAGCTCACTGACATCACTTGAGCCTGAAGTTTTAAGCCTTTAAGTCTTGTCCCTTCATTCCTAACACAGCAAGGCTTTTTATATAGTTCTTAGAAACACCAATGCTAAGTTTTATATAAAAATAATTGGTTGACTCATATATTTAGACTGTGTCTAGGGCCTGATACAGTGCTTTGCACACAGTAGGTGCTTAATAAATCCTCATTGGGTCAGATTAACAACATTGTACCAAAAATAACTATGTAATTCAGAGTTTTTTTTTATAAAGTAGATACATACACCGTTGAGAAGAAGGGTCTAGAGCACACAAAGAGTGCCTCAGATTGCGGGTCTCCACATGGAGGGCAATAGGGAGCCACTTCTGAGAGAATCATCATTATATATGAGGGAAATAGCTTGGCTAATATTCTGGGGATCATGAATAGATATTCTGTAACTCATTCTGGTTGGCTAACTTTGGGATTGAAAGGAAACTTTTTGATGGACCACATAGCAAGAACTATCAGTGTCCTCAAAAAGTCAGAAATTACCTTTGGGCAACTCTTTGCTTTATCTGTGTCTGGGGAAGTTCTGTGACTTTTTTGCTTTTGGTATCAGAGAACATGAGATGTAGGGAGTAGAGTGACCCTAGTTGAGAGATCAAGCCACAGGAATCAGAAGTCAAAATCCAGGCTAGCCTAGCATTGATTCTTCAAGGAGCCAGGGGTCATCAAGTGTGACCTTCTGGATCTATGCCAGTAAAAGCATAGCCAAGGACTCATCCATCTAGCAGTGATGCCACTTTGGGAACATGAATTTGATGGGACCAATGCTATGTAGGAACAGAACTAAGTTATGAGTGTAGTCCGAACCCCTCCCACATCAAGGTGGTGTTGGGGCTGCTATTGTGCCCCTGAGGTTTGGAGGGAAGTGAATTTTGTTATTGCTGTATCTTTGAAGTAAATAACTCTTTGTAAAAGCCACTCAATGTTAAGTCATTAAATGGAGCTAAGGTTTAGTCACAAACCCCTAACAAGGGGGCCATAGCCAGTAGGGCTCAAGTCTATGGCAGTAGGAGAAAGGTAAAACTCCAACCCTTTAGGGCACCCTAGAACCCTGAGAGGAGATATAGCCTGCCTGGCCCTATGAAAATGGTATACATGTTACACATAGAGACATAGTAGAAGTGAGATAAGAATTCAAGTTTTCAGACTCTCAGTTCAGAGTTTTACTCTGTATCATCCTACATTCCCAGGACAGGTTTATATGAAAATGGATACTCTAACATATTGACCACTAGCAATCAAATCTTGAAAAAGTACCTTCTCTTATTCTCTTCCTAACCATCCAGGCTAATTCTTAACCTGGTCATTCATCAGAAAGCACTCTAGTCAAAGTTAACAATAGTCTCTCTCTTTTTTTTTAAGGATACTTGGCCATTTTATTTCTCCAACAAACAGCCTTCTGTTTGACAGGCCGCAGTTTTGTTCTGTTTTGTTTTTTTATTTATGGAATAAAATAAGCATTTCTATAACATAATACAATAAAAAGATGATTGCATATGAAACTGCAAATCTACTATGTACAACTTGCTATCCCTTTCAAAAATACAAACAAAATTATGTAAATTTATTTTTTTCTTCTCCCCCCACCTGCCCTAGAGATGTCTATCATTAGACACAAATAGGTGTGTGTGTGTACACATATACACATATGTATATATGTATATGTAAAATTATTCCACACATTCTATTTATCAGTTATTTCTCTGGATGCAGATATTGTCTTTCTTCCTATGTCCTTTATAGTTAATTTGGGAATTTATAGTAGTCAAAATAACTTACTTGCTCAGTCTTTCTTAAAACACTACTACTGTTACTGTATACAATGTTCTCTTGGTTCTGCTCATTTTGCTCTTCATTATTTTGGGCAAGTCTCTTAAATGAGAAATCTAAGGGCCTTTTCTCAGTTCTCATCCTTTTTGCTCTATCTGCAGCATTGGGCTCTGTTGATGACTCACTCTCTTCCTGAATACTTTCTCTTCTCTGGGTTTTTGAGACAAGGCTTTCTCCCCTGATATTCTTTCTACCTATCTGTTCGTTCCTTCTCAGTCTATTTTTCTGGTTCATTACCTATATTATACCCCCTAACTGGGTATATCATAAGGATCTGTCCTGGATCTTTTCTCCATATAAATATTCTCTCATTTAATGACTATAACAACTCCCATGGGTCCAATTCTTATTCCTTTACAGGTGACTCTCAAATCTTCATGTATCTCTTGAGGGCTAGCCCCATATTTTGAACTGCCTATTATACATTTTGAGCTAGATGTTCCATAGATCAAATTCAAAATATTCAAAAACAACTCATTAAATTTCTCCCCAAGCCCACCCCTCTTCTGAACTTATTACTGTTAAGGGAGAATAGTTTTCAAGCTAGAGGAGACATGGAACCATCTACCTCTAGTCTACCTCTTCTAATTATACAAAAGAGAACATCGAGACACAGAGTGATCAAATGAACTGCCTAAATTTGCACATATAGAAAGTAGTACAAGAATTATATAAATGAGAAGAGGGAAGATAATCTAAATGGAGGCATGCATAACATGATATGTGTTTGGGGATTGATGAGTAGATTAATGTGATTGAAGAAAACACTGGCCCTGGAGTCAGGAGACCTGGATTCAAATCCTACCTCTGTCACTAATTACCCCTGTGGCCTTGGGTAACACACTTAACCTCTCTGGGTCTCAATTTTCTTATTTGTCAAATTAAGGATTGGATAACAGAAGCAAAGTTCACCTTTCTGAGTCTTAGTTTTCTTATCTGTGAAAGGAAGGTGCTAATCTAGATGCCCCCCACCCCAATTCTCTTCTAGACCTGAATGTGTGATCCAGTTATTGTCTCATTCCTTTCTCTAGGTCATACAGCTAATTTAGTTTTAGAGGCAGAATTAGTATCTAGCTCTCAGCTCATACTGTAGTAATACTCTTTCTAGTATTCCATTTTATCTCCCCAAATGCTTCCATATTCCATTGCTTTAGAAGATTTTCAGTATTTAATGGTTGATACAGAGGCCAGTACTTATAAACAAATAAAGACTTTGGCAGACTTCAGAATTTTCACATTCCTTTCTGGGTAACAAAAGATGTTATTCAGCTTTTTATGAGTTTTCATACATTTGTTGGTCCATATAACATCTCACGTTTCCAAATGAACAAATTCAACTAAAAGATTGACTAGTGCTAATTTTGTTTTTTGTCATCAGCTTACCCTGTCCTAGATTTTACAGAGATGATAAAATTAATAAATTCAACTTTCTTTACTACTCAGACACTTATTTATTACAGGTTTGCTTGTCACATTTGTATTCCAAAAAGAATTTCTTAACAGGGCATGATCTTGATCTAGATGAGAAATTCATCAGAATAAGCCAGGACATATGAAGTTACAGTCTTGATTTCTCCAACAGCCTGACTGAATGCTTCGAAAACCAAAGCATTACTTTGTGGTTGGTGAGCAGACATCACATGTGCATGTGGGTTTGGGGCCAGATTCAAGTCTCTTGCTCTGGACAATTATTCATAGAAACAAATTTACATGTGCAAATGATTTACTGATGCAGGTGTATGCAATTTGTTGGATTATTTTTTTCCTCTCCAACACAGAGTGTCTGTGTGTGTAAAATATGATGCATAATTTCAACCCTTGAGAAATACAATATTCCACTGGTTGGTTGTTTCTGTGAAATGCTAAGGACTCAACTGGCATATAAGATTATTCTCAGGGGATCTTATCCTCTAGTCAGCAAATATATGGTCTGGAAATCATTTGAGTGAATGTCTTGAAACCATAAATTTTAAAACCTGAACCCAGCAGCCTGAGGAAATTTACTTATATCACCTTGGCAGAGAAGATAAGGAGACCACTGTTTTAGTTTCCCATATAAAATCATAGGAAAAAAATAATAATACTCTTATGGGAGGGCAGGTGATTAAAGAACTGTGATTTCACTGGGGTTGGGAAATCCCACCCAAAAAAACACAAACACTCCCTCTACCCAAGCAAATCTCTTTTTTTTCTGATTTTCTGCTACTTATATAGTCTTTAGAGTTGCCTGGTGTATGGAGAGAGTGAATAATCTACCCACGTCAAAAAGTTTGTATGGGTTTTGAATAGGTTTTCCTGACTATGAAGCTCAATCCTCTAACCACTACACTAAACTGTCCATTATTTTCACTACCACTACCTTCATTACTAAGAATAAGGGTACCAGTGACAATTGCTAGACAGAACCCTTTGCAATCACCTAGTTCAGCCTCCTAGTCTTACTAAGGGCATCTGAAATAGTTCATAGGTAAGCAGAGCTAGAGCTAGAATCTTTTAGACTTGATAACAAACTGCCACAAAAACATGTGGAAAATGTAATGCCACCTCTCAGAGCTAAGATTATATAAATCCAATTGGGGATTCCTTCCCTTGCCCAGTTTATGCAAGGTTAGGGGAATTTGGCTACTTTTCCCCCATCCCTTTCCCCAATAGAAGTGACCTTCAGAATCTGTAACAGCACTCTAAGGAAACAGAAGCAACACATTGTAGGCAGTACAAATAAGCATCAAGTATGGATGAACAGACAGGCTGCTTGGGGTAGTAAACAGTGTTCTTTGGAGTCAGGAAGACCTAGGTTTAAATTTATCTGTCACTTTGTCCCAGGCAACTCTAAGACTATAAATTACAAACAACTTGCTGATCTGCATTGATAGAGGGAGCAAATCACAGGCCCAAGCCTCCCCCTCTTCCTCAAATGAAAAAAAAATGAAAAAGATGAATAAGCATCTAGTTTTTGTTATATTGAATTGTGGCTCAACTTGAGCCTGATAGTACGATTTTCCTATCATTTTGGGGGAAGGTAGGAATAGAAAGGATGGCAATGACGAGAATAACAACAACAATCACAATTATTGACATTTATATAGCACTTTAAAGTTGTCCAATCATTTATATAGAATTTTAATAAAAACAATATTTGATTTGCACACACTACTTAATTGATAAGTGCTTGTTGACTGATTGCCTGTAAAGTAGCTACTACAAGTATTATCTTCATTTTGTAGATGAGGAAACCAAGTTCAGAGAAATTATGTGACTTGTTCATCTTCACACAGTGAGTAAATGTCAGAAGTAAGATTTGAACACAGATCTTCCTGCCTCCAAGTTCATCACTCTGTCTGCCATGCCATGCTACCTCTCTGAGAACTTCCAATTCTGACATTTTTGCTTAACAATTAATTCCAGGCAAGAAATGTCCTTCCTAGCTGGTAAATCCTTGAGAGAGATAGAAAAACCCAACACTTTTCTGGAGACCCATCCCCCACTCCATCCCTAAGAAAAATTTGGGACTCCTATAACACCCAGAACTGGCCTGAGTGTGCAGAGGGATAGAGGTGACTTTGTATCCCCAATAACACAACATCCAATCAATTTAATTAAACAAAGATAAATTTCTATGAAGTTATAGGCTCCATTGTGTGCTTGGATGCACACAATTTGCACAAAGATGTGCAAAGATGAATTACAGTCAGTCCCTGTCCTCAGTGACCTTGTTGTGAAAGCACGTCAGGCAAAGACAAAACTAATATGGGAAAGACAGGGCTTTCTTTTGTCTCTGGCACTGATATCTTATGGCTAGGGTAGTGTGGGATGAGCGTGCTTCTTTTACCCTGAATCCTGATATTCCTGGAAAAGTACTAGTGACCTGACCAGCCCTCTATCTCACTTGGACCATGAACTTCTTGTCCCTCCCAGAATCCCAGATGACATGTGATACTGTTCTTAGTTCTCTGATAGACAAATATATGGTCTGGAAACACTTTGAATAAATGTCTAGGAGCCATACATTTTAAAATTTGAATCCAGCAGTCCAAGGAGATTTACATCATTCTGGCAAAGAAGAAAATAAAACTTTTAATTTCCCACTGGGACTTTTAGTTGCCATGACTTTCTTCAGTATCCCCTCTGCCATAAATGTGGATCACCCCCAATGAACCAATTAATATAGTTGGCTCATATGACCCCAAGTCATACAGAACACCTAGGATTGGCTGAGAATTCAGGTCAATGGCAGGGAGAGACAGATGTCAGCAATGAAAGAACAATGCAGTGGCTACACCAACACACACACACACACACACACACACACACACACAAAGTCAGCCCTAGATTTTCCTCATTCCTGTATTTCTCTGCCTTCTACTCTCAGTGACATAGTATGATGGATAAAACACTGGAGTCAGGAAGATCTGCGTTTAAATTCATCCTCAGATACTGAATGTGTGGCCCTAGGCAAGTTGCTTAACCTCTGTCTCAGTTACCTCATCTGTAAAATAGGGGAAATAATTGTACCTGACTCCCAGGATTGTTATGAGGATAAAACGAAACATTTGTAAAGTGGCTTTACAAAATTTGAAATGCTATATAAATGTTAGCTGTATCTGTATTGTTAACAAATTCTACATCATGCTAGGTTGCAAGGTGGCACAGTGAATAGAGTGACAGCCCTGGAATCAGGAAGATTCATCTTCTTGGATTCAAATCTGGCCTCAGATACTTATTAGCTGTGTGACCCTGGGCAAGCCACTTAACCTTGTTTGCCTCAGCTCCTCATCTATAAAATGAGCTGGAGAAGGAAATGGCAAACCACTTCAGTATCTTTGCCAAGAAAACCCCCAAATAGAGTCACAAAGAGTTGGACATCCCTGAAGAATGACTCAACAACAACAACACATTCATGCTAGACATTTTCTCACATTCATTCCATCTTTTGCTGTTCACTGAAACCCAGCTTCCTCCTGAAAATATCTATATCTCTCAACACCCTCCCTAAAGAAGTTCAGTAATCAAAGACAGGCACTTAGTCTTCCAGGCTTATATCACAAATCTTGGGAGGTGGCCCTACTGGAGTCAGGAGAGTGTATAGTAATGACAAGCCATGTGATTAGGATGGCCATTAGCCCCAATCCATAGGTGGCAGGGACATCTTCCATTGTTTAATCACCACAGTCTCTCTGAAGACCACCATCACCAGGGTGAGGGTCAAAAGAGGCAATGACCATGGCAGTGATAATAGCCAGAGAAGTATTCTCCTTTTCTACTCAGAAGCAGTGGTGTCTATCCTCTTGGGTTATCTGATAACCATTGGTGGAGTAGATGCTATTTTTGTACACTATCACTGAAGGCAAAAATGGCTGGCTAAGGGCAGAGGGAAGTACTCTTTCCACTGACAGTGAGATTGTCCTTCCCTACAGTATGGGAAGGAGGCCTCTGATCCCAATCCTGGTGAGGAGCTGAGGTCGTTCTGGAGGTGGTGCAAGAAGTGGCCTCATCCCACTTCCTAGAAGAATGGAACAGGAGCTCAAGTCTGGCAGGTACCACCCAGAGGCTTCACAAGATTTTGACCAATACAATCCCTAGTGCTAGAAGGAACCTCAGAGGTCATCTAGCCCAACCTTCTCATTTTACCGATGAGGAAACTAAAGCTTGGAAAGGCCACAAAGGCAGTAACTGGCATAGTTAGTATTCACACCTAGATCTTTTAACACCAAATCTAGTTTTTTTTTCACACTGTACCATATTACACTCCTCTCTTTCCTCTTCCTCTAAATATACTGGAACTGAAAGATGAGGATGATTGGGACAAGGCATCTGGGCTAATAAATCCCTTGGAACCATGTCCCTATGGGTCAAATTAAATTAATACTGGACTTCAGCTTGTGGCTTCTTCCTTCAGCTGTGACAGATGAGGTTCATCCAGAAGTTATGCGCACAGGAAGTTAATTCAGCTTCCAGGACAGATAGGCAGGAGATAGCAACCCTTCTCTCATTCCCCCAAACAATTTTAATGGGACCTGTGATTTCATTATTGTAAAGAATTCCCAGTGAGGAAACTCCTTCCACAAATGAATATCAGCATCTATTCTGCTAAAGATCGGGGGAATTTTCCAGGGTCATACAGGCAATACATGTGAAGGAGGAATGGGAACTCAGTTTTCCCAACTCTGAGGCCAGCTTGTTGTAGAGTATGCTAAAGACCTCCAAAATGGGGCCTATGTACTTCCATTGGAACATGACAGGAACCCAATCAGAGGGTGGGAAGACAGGTCACATCCCACCCTTTCTACAATCGCCAGTTTCTGTGATTATTTCAATACAACTATCTTATACTATTTACCCATTGTGGCACAACATTCCCCCACTCCACTTGACCAATACTCCCCTCCAAAAAAAAAGCTGTGAAAGCTCCAAACCTTTCCAGTTCTGTGCTAAGGTCCTTCAGAGTAAATCATGACCAGGTACCTGTACCAATTGTGAGTGTACCATTGGTAACCCATCCCTCTCATTTTACCCACACCAGAGCCCCATAAATATACTTAGTATTATTTTAAATATATTTCATCTTTATCCTATCCTTTTAAATTTCTGTTTTGTATGTTGTAAAATATGTAATGATTAGTATAATCATATCTTTGTAGTAACTTCTAAATAAATGAATAAATATTTGCATATTGTGTGTGTGAGTGTGTGTGTGTGTGTGTGTGTGTGTGTATTGGAGTGCAGGCTCAGAATTTGTTTATAGAGGTGAATGATTAAAAAAAAGTATAGTAACAATTGCACTTCTTCATGATCTACTCAACATTTATTTATCTGAATTAAATCCAACAGCAAAACCAATTCTTGTCACAAAGCCTCATGGGCTTACTAGACTGAGAGGAAGGAAGGAAGGGCTAACACAGACATAAATGTTTTCAATACTCACTGTTAGGAGGTTGATTAAATCCATGTTAGGTTCTAAGTGGTGTGAGGCGCTCTGGAGGGAGACCAGTTCACTCAAGGTCACTGAGAGCTGGTGCATCTTCACAATGTTGACTTTATGATCTTCAGTCCAGTCTGGGAAAATGACATGAACGGCGATCAAGTCTTTCAAGTGAACGCCCAGGATGGGGATTTTGAAGCCTTCACAGTCAGCAAAAGCTTTGCGGTAACGGCAGTAATTGCCACTGGAGGAGACGAGTTCTGTCATTTCATTCCAGTCCTGCAAACAGACATAGAATGAACATCTCCAAGTAGTATCTCTTCCCTGGCTGTGTCTCTGGAGATGTGATGGTGTGTTTTGCTAAGGAGTTCTAAAGCCCTCCACAGAGGCAGTCAAGGTTCAGTCAGAGTGGCTGCTGAGTTGACCTAGAAAGCAAATGACTGAGAAAATGGGTCATAAAACCAATGGGACAATGACCTCCAGGATACTGGGGCTGTGTGTGAAATATGAGAGCAGAAGACTAGGCTTCTGTGACTCCTGGCACTCCGATTTATCTGTAGAAGCACAACTTAAATAAATGAAATGGCACTTCTGGAAAATCTTCTCAATCAGTCAGTCATCAAGCATTTATTCTAAGTGCCTACTATCTGCCAAACACTATGCTAAGTACTGAGAATAAAAATACAAAGAATGAAGTGATCTTTACTTCCAATATCTTTTTTCTCAATGAAGGAAAAACTTGTCCTTATGAATCTGAGAATAAATATAACATAAAGGTCAAGTTTGGGGATTATCCTTTAGTTTCTCACGAACATAAATTCTATTCTCCTCAATCTAGTTGTAAGTTTATTGAGGATGAGGACCTTTCTTCTCTTTGGGCCTCCCATAACCCCTAACTCAGCCTTTTTTGTAGGTATTTAAGAATGCATTTTAGAATTAGGACACTAATACACTGTTGGTAGAATTGTCAACTAGTTCAACCATTCTGGAGAACAATTTAGAACCATGGCCAAAGGGCTATAATAGTGTGCATACTCCCTTGACCCAGCAATACGACTATTAGGTCTATATCCCAAAGAGATCAAAGAAAAGGGAAAAGGACCTATTTGTTTATATACATATACATATATATATATGTGTGTGTGTGTGTGTGTGTGTGTGTGTGTATACATATACATATATACACACACCTATACACACACACACACATATATATATAATGTATGTTTTTATTTAAATTTATGGCAGTTCTTCTTGTGGTGGCAAGGAATTGGATATCGATGGGATGCTCATCAATTTGAGAATATCCAGACAAGTTGTGGTATGTGATTGTGATGGATTAGTATTGTGTTATAAAAGTGATGAGCAGGATTATATTAGAAAAACCTAGAGAGACTTATACAAACTCATATAAAGTGAAGTGAGCAGAACCAGGATTGTAAGAACAATCAACTGTGAAGATTTAGCCACCCTGATCAATACAAGAATCCCACACAACTCCAAAGGACACATGAAGAAAAATGCTACCCATCTCCAGAGAGAGAACTGATGAGCTCTGAGTGTGGATCAAAACATACTTTTTTAAAACTTTGTTTTTATTGTTTTATTTTGTTTGTGTTTTCTTTTGCAATATGGATAATATGGAAATATTTGGCATGACCTCATGTGTATAATTGAAATCAAATTGCTTTTCTTCTCAAGGAGGGGGGAGAGAGAGGAGGGAGAGAATTTGGTCTGCTAGAAATTATTTTATATGCATTCAGGAAATATTTAATTAAATAAAAATAATTTTTAAACAAGAATGCATTTTAGGTAAGCAGAGGAAAGTGAAAGTTTTTATGAGAAAACTAGAAGCTGGCTCAATTAGTTAAAGCTATAATCTGTCTCAGATAAATGTACTAAGTCAGTTAAATGTACAAAGATACAGTAATAGAATACAATGAGAATTTCCTCCAGATCGGGTGATGTTCATCCTAGCAGAAAATGAGAAATGACTTTCCAGGACAGAAAAAAAAATGGATGATAAATTTTGACCTCGGAGAAACAGAACAAGGAAGAAACCTTGACAATGCTTAAAAGAAATGAGACATATTGTGCTGGGACACTGCATTAAAATTACCATAAGGACTCTATTTTCTTCTTATACTACTCTAATTAGGTGCAATGTAAGAAAGTTCATCCCCCATTGCACTATGAATAAAAGATGTTCAGAGGGAAGGTTAATTCATTCTTAAAATACTTAATTTTCTTTTTATTAACATTATTTTCACAGAATAGTGCTAATTTTGCTCAATGTTTGCACAGTCCCCATTTACTTCCTACTTAAGCCCCCTACAAACAAATGTATATCTAGTGCACATAAAAGATAAGTTCTGACAAACAAGACTTTTGTTTTAAATTTGAATAAATCCCATAAATACCTTTGTAACTTCTGAAGAAAGATGAGAATGAGTCTCTTTGAGGCGGGATATAGAACTATGGCTTAGTCCTCCCACCACTGCCATCAACGTGTTAAAATTCTGTAGCTGAAGAAGTTTCTGAAAGAGAAATGTCATAGGGAAGGGTTTAATAAATCCTTAATATGTGAATGAGTAATTAAATAAATAACTTATTTAGACATGAGAAATCCATTAGGTAAACCCATTATTCAGCACGTCTATAACAAGAATGTAAAATCTGTCCACTAGCCTTTCTCAGTAGAGAATGCTCTGAAAAAACAATGTTTAGAACAGGAATTCTTAATTTTTTGTGCTTGAACCCCTTTGGTAATCTGGTGAAGCCTATTAACCCTTCTTAGACTAATTTTTAAATGATTAAAATAAAATACATAAAATTAAAATACAATCATAAAAAAGATTTAAAGTTCATGTTCCCCCAGTTAAGTATCCCTGGTTTAGAACATCTTCTTAACTTAAGCCTATTTATTAGACACATACAAAAAGAGAAAAGTGTCCTTACCTGTGCAACATTTATAAATTTTGTGATGACTTCAGCTCTTTGCTGAGGAGTTGGTTTGCTAAGAACCATCAATTGGACCCATTTAGAGATCCCATTAAATAAAGCAATGGATCTTTCCAGGGTTGGGTTATTCTCCAGGCAGCCATGAATTACATAACTTTGATAATCTGTGAACTAGTAAAGGAAGGAGTTAGAAATGCTGAATCTCATTGGAGCAGAATATCAAAATGAGAAGTGACTTCCTTGTTCTATCTATTTACCTATCTATATATTAATCAAACTATCATTTATCTATCATCCATCCATCTATCCATCTTTTTAACATATATTACATATATTATCCTTTTTACATATTATTATCTTTTTTACATATATTTATATATATTATCTTTTTTGCATTCCATAACATGCTTACAATTTTGACATTTTTTCCTTAATATGCACCAATTCTCCATCATGTATTTGCATAAAGGGTAACATAAAGAACATTAGGACTCTCACATCTAACAGACAAAGGCCTCTATCAAGGAAAAGGAAATTAATATCCTTTCAGGGCTAGGGGCAGCTGGCCAAAAATTTAAAAGAAAATCTCAGTTAAGAAAGGCTAAGAAATGAAAGCTGGAAGAACTAGGGTTGCTTTTAAGTAGAGACTACAAGTCAGGAATACTTTCAGATGTGCAACAGTAATGCCATCAAATATGTGTGCACCTTCAGATAAGTCTATGCAGGGATCACTTGACTCCCACTGTACATATGCCTACAGGAAATCCCTAACATCCACTGCAAATGGGAGCACATCTCCTAGTGAAGGAAACCATCCTTCAGAAATGCATGCTTGTCACCAAACATTCTACTGTACACAAACTGTTTCAGCAGTGAAATTACTGCTCCAGAAAGCCCTGATGTCACTGCCTCTCAGGTTATAGTACAGAGGAAAGCAGGGAGCTGACAAGGTCACAGAGCATGGCAGGACAAATAAAAGCCACCAGAGGTTGCATAAGAAAATGACTAATTGTAGATGATTATGGAAGTATAACAATAGCAAATGAGTGAGCAGGCACTTGAGAGAACAGGACCCAGGGCTTGAGGAAGGAAAAGAATGCAGAAAAGAGGAAGAAGGTAGTATCAAGATGAGTAGGAAAGTGATGCTTTGGTTCAGGATCTTGATCCCAGGAAAAAAGAGCCCAGCTTTGGGCTACACCCTGAAGGCTACAATTTCTGGTTTAAGCCATCAACCACAATTAGGCATTTAACCCAAACCCAAATGAATCATTCCTTCCCCTCAAAGGAGCAAAGATCTTCATTTAAATGAATGTAGTTTAACTTTGAATGTCCATAATTCTAGAGCATATCTGAAAACACAAAACAAAACAAAAATCAAACAAAAAAATGAACTTCAGTCCCACAAAGAAGACATTGAAAAAAAATGGGCAAAAGTTTAACTTCTTAGCCACAAACAATGACAGGATAATATTTCTCTTTGTTTCAAAGGGTTTGTTCTTGTGAGACTATGGGAAAGTTTCCAGTGGGGTACAGTGATAGAGGTTGCCAACTCTTTAAAAGGATGGAAATGGTGTTCCTAGGGAAGCTGGCATGTTATCCTTGGAACAAAAAATGTCAAGTTTCTTACTGAAATCCGTCGGAAAGATTTGTGCTCCAGAAAAGTAAGGTGCTCAGCCAGTTCAATGGGCTCCAGATGGTCAAACAGCAGACAGGCTTTTCCCTTCTTAGATACCTTTTTTCTCTGTGTGACTCTTCTCATCCAGTCATAGGAAGGACTGCAAGAAAGAAAAGTCTGGTCAACATGGTCCAGGCCAATGCTAAGTATATAGTGCTGCTCAATAGTTGTTATTGTTCTGTACATACTTATGTATGGACCTGTTGTCTCCCCCAGTAGAACTGTAAATTTCTTGTATCTCCATCACCTAATACAAAGCCTATAAGTGCTTAAAACCTGCTTGTTGATTGATTTGGGTATTTTGCCCAGATAACTGGAAGCTCCATTCAATAGCTAATAAGCCAGTATGACAAGTAGAATGCATTTGGCAGATGGCTCCCCAGACATGGGGCATCATAGAACAAATTTTTCTCTCTGTGACTTTATGCTTTTCTTTAAAGGGATTAGCCTTGAAACTCTAAGCTAATCCATACCATATTCCATCTTCTGACCAACACATAGTATAATAGTGTTCATTAAAGAAAGTCACTCCAGAAATTGCCAAGTTGCATAATAGGAGGCTATCTAGAAAAGTAAGGTGCTCAGCCAGTTCAATGGGCTCCAGATGGCCAAACAGCAGACAGGCTTTTCCCTTCTTAGATACTTTTTTTCTGTGTGACTCTTCTCATCCAACATGATAGGAGACCATGAAAGTTATTATCTCAATGGAATAACATGGCATCAAACTAAAAATTCAGATTTCACTCAGCTCAGAACTAAATTCAATATGACATGTTGTGGTATAGTGGAAAGAGCACTGATTGGCCTAGGAATAAGAAGACCTGGGTTCTGATCATGCCTCTACTATGCTGCATGGTGATCTTAATTAAATCACTTCACCTCTTGGAGATTTGACTTCCCTATGTGTAAAATTAGGACATTGGACTAGATGAAATCTATCAAAGATTCCTTCCAGTTCTAACATTTTAAGGCACAGTGGCTCTAAATATTAATTGAACATCTACTATGCACAAAGAGTGTCAATGCCAACCCTGCACATAAAGCAGTGAGTTTCTTATAGATCATTATTGCAGGACATGAAAAGTCCTGTTTGCCCCCAAATAATCTTCCTAAGAGATTTGCCAGGGTATCTGGCAACCTAGCATTGAAGTCATTCCTTTGGATTAAGAGATCTCCTACATGTTCCTGTTATCAATGCAAAAACTCCTTGGAAGGATTATAGTTATTATAATTGTTATTAATAATGATGGTAATAATAATAACTGGGATTGATATAACACTTTCAGGTTTCCAGAGTGTTCCTCATGTCACTTGATCCTCACAAACACCCCCTAAGTACATACTATTATTATTATTCCCAGTTTGCAAATGAGGAAACTGAAGCTCAGAATAGTTTGATAACTTGCATGTGGTCTCATCTAGTAAATGTTTGAGGTGGGTCCAAATTCAGAGCTCTGTCAACATCATTAGCACCTGGGGTTATCATAGTAGTGTAGGGTGACCATGAAGAATGGACTTTGCAGGGACTAAACTCAGGGCAAATACATTTTTATGGAGATTGAAATTATGGGAAATATCTAAGGCAGGAGATACCACCACAAAGGGTAGGCCCACATGGAGCATCAATGTAGCGGCCTCAACATGAAGGAATCAGGCACTCGGCCAGATGCATAAAGATAGGGAAGAAATGGCCAAGCAGAAGAAAATGGCTCCTACTGCAGAATTTTGCCAAGGGGCAGCCCCAGCAAGTCCCATAATATATTAACCATATTAAATCTCATGGGTCTGATCTGATCAATAGTTCAAAAGTGTTAAATATTTCTCTGGTCCCCCTTTGCCTGCTTTACTATAATAATTACCGTTCATGCAGTCTTGTAGGTCAGGGATTATTTCATTTTTGTCTTTGTATCTCTAGCACCTAGCAAAGCTCCTGGCACATAATAGGCACTTAATAAATACTTGTTGATTAGCACTAGAGGCTTATTTAGTATGTGACCTTTGATTCAATTCAATTCAATTGCACAAACTTTTTCAAGCATACTAGGTACAGGGTACTGAGAATCACTGATACAAAATGTAGATAATATACATATAATAACTAGCCATAATGTAGCATATGGTCTAATCTGGGAACATAGCACACACAATGGTAACTAGAATGCAAAATCATACATAAGTACATAATAAAAACAGAAAATCTAGTGCTTTATGAGACTTGGGAGGATGTGATGAAAAGTTTCACTGAGGAGATAAAATTTAAGTTGTACTTTAAAGGACTTGTAAAAATACAGCATATAAAAGGGAGGGGAAGGGCATACTAGGCAAAGGAAAATGTCTAACAAATGGTACAAAGTATACTCAGAGGACAGAGAATAATCTGGTTTGACTGGAGGCTAGAGGGCATTGTTAAATGCACAGTAGCTGTTAAATAAATTGAATTAATTTGTTCTCAGAAAAATAACTATATATAGACCTTAACTCTCTGTACCTCTTAATTACCATAGTATCCTAGATATAAAATTGGAAGGGATCGTTGAGGTCATTTACGTTAAGCCCTTCGTTTTACAAATGGAGGAACTGAAGCCCAGAGAGGCCAAGAGACTTGTCTAAAGCCATTTAAGTAGTAATTGGTGAAGCCAGTATTTGAATCAGGTCTCCAAATCTTAAGCTCTTTTCACTACATTTTGCTACCCACTAAAAGCAGAAAGGAATGATATAGGACTCAATCTTACTACTTCTCACATGCTCAGGGAAGTACATTCACTACCATTTGAGTCTGTCTCTTGTCCCCTATGGGAATGATTATTTTAATGCATTTCCTGATGTTATGCAAGGATACAGAATGGTAGCCTTCTTCCTCCTCTGCTTATTTTAGAATCCCACTCCCTTAGCTGTGAAGGAAAAGGGCAGAGTTTGTTCACTGACATGTTTTTGTTCCCTTATTATTGATATTTCCCTAAGCCCAGTCTCCTTCCCCAAACATGTATCCTAGCATTCTTCTCATCACACTTTTGCCATGGGCCTGGTTATATTTCCATGTAATCAAGAAGATATTAAGGGGGAAAAATTAATTCAAGTATCATTTGTTTTCTAAGTCAAAGTACAGAATGTATCAATCAACATGTATGAATGTAGATAATACTTAAGCATCAAATGCATGATAAAAATCAACCTATCCAGTTCTTAGAGGGATAACTTGACAGCATATGGAAGGCAGGACTGACATTATTTATGGGTTTCCATTGTGTGACATAATTAACTGAGTACAAGGAAATTGCACAACCTACATCTTGCAGCCTTATCCAATATGGTTGCTCTCCACAGGGAGAGCATTAAGCATAAATCCTTAAGTGATCTAGAGGTTAGCCCAGAATGTCGAGGGAATTCCTATATCTGGTGGATGAGCATGTGGGCCCTACTTACATGCTTGATATGTCAATGAGGTTGATATGTTTTTCATATCCCAGCTGGTTGGCTACTTCCTGAAACTCTTCAGTCATACGAATCAAACCAAGATCCAGATTAAATTCTGCTGGGAACTCCAGAATCCAGTATCTGAAAGGTATGGAATGTCAAGTAATGGTCTTAAGCTAGGCTTGTGGGGAAGCTATGTCATTCTTTGGATTCTCTGCCCAAGAGCTCTCATTGCATTAAATGATCTACCTCTCTCTGTCTAATGCACTATATCTGACCTCCACTCCTTTGAATCATAGATCAAAATCTATTTCCCCCCTAGTTTTAGATAAATACTGATACAATTTTTCTTGACTTTCTTTCCTTGTTAGATTAAAATTTTCTTATGGATAGAAAAAAATTTCTGGTTTTAAAATTAATCCTGAGATGCAGTTTTCTGGCTATGGCCTCACTCTCCAATTATCTCCATCCTGAGAAAAGTGGACCACACCCTTAGCTTCTCCCTGATTCTGGCAGAGCAGCCTTTTGCCTTATCTTGCTATGAATCAGGCCTCTGTGATACTTCCTGAGGTATCTTCACCCCCAGAGAGTAAGTCCAGCACTCCTTTTAATATTGTGTTTCTCCATTAGAATGTAAGCTCCTTGATTCTCTTGTTTGCTTATATTTGTATGCCATTTCTTAGCATAGTGGCTGATACATAGTAGGTGCTTAATAAAGCCTATCATCTACCTATCAACTATTTATCTATATGACTTATTTCTACCTATTTTACAGACAAATAATGAATGGAAAAAATCCACAAAATTGGATCTCAACACATATGACCCATATATGTAGGTGCCAATATTTTAATGTTCTTCAGAGAATATCTCAAACATAAGAAATTAAGCCATAGAGCAATTCTGTGACTTTTTCCAGGTAGCACTGTATATTTTATGTAAAAACATGTTCAATATAGAACATCAGTCAGACAAAGACTGTCTCTACACAATGCCCATCCAAGTAGTTAAAAAATGAATAATTCAGTCTTTAGATTCTTTCAGTTTTGCATGATATCAGACAAACTCCATGACTAAATTCTTCCCCTATTTTCCACTCCAAAATGACAAGTTACTTTTGTGGTTATTATTTAAATAACATATTTAAACACTTAATATATTTAAATAAAATTAAATACAATATTTAAATGAAATAAATAAAAAGTTGGACTGAGGGCCCAACTCCCATGGACTTGGAAAACAGGGCTGGCTTTTCACTGTGCTCCACGCTGCTATTTACAACAGGGTTGATACAAGAGAAGTCATGAAATATTTTTGGAGGGTTCCAGGACAAGATAAAGGCCTAACTAAATGGGAATGTTTATCCCTGGTTTCCATGATGAGGAAGTAGACCTGTGGTTTCATATTGACAGAGCATAAGGTTTAAATGCCACAACCATAAGGTAGCCATCCAGGAGGAATCAAAGACAGAAAACAGTCTTTTTCTAGACAAAGACATTGCTGCTGTTGAGTCATTTCAGTCATGTCCAACTCTTCATGACCTCTTTTGGGGTTTTCTTGGCAGGGATACTAGAGTGGCTTGCCATTTCCTTCTCCAGCTCATTTTATACATGAAGAAACAGAGGCTGATAGGGTTAAGTGACTTGCTCAGGGTCACACAGCTAGTAAGTGTCTGAGGCCAGATTTGAACTCAGGAAGATGAATCTTCCTGACTCCAGGCCTGGCCCACTATCCACTGAGCCATCTAACTGCCCCAAACAGAGCCACAGATCAAAGCAAACCCTTTACCACACCAAAAACAGAGAGGCCAGTGTGGGGATATGTAAAATGATTTTTGGGAGGGAAGGTGTGAAAGGAATAAATTCTCCCTTCCCAAGCTTTGTTTTTACATGTAAAACATGTTTTTACAACAGTTTGACCTCTCACCCATAGGTCAAAGAATTGGGATGAAAACTATTTTTCCTTAAATACTACATACTGTGACTAAACATAGATCAGAGACTAAAGACTTAGAAGTGAAAGGGGCCCTAAATACCATACAATCCAGCCTCATAGTACAGATAAAGAAATGAGGCACAGGGAAGTTAAGAGATTTGCCCCAGGTCACCCAGGTAGCCAGTCCTTTGACTCCAAGTTCAATAGTGTCTTTCCTAAACAAAACAACAGCAATAATAGCACTTTTTTTTTTAAGTAACACACCTAAATAGGCCATGGTATTAATGGAAATCCTGATACAATTCCAAGTAGAAAGAAGTTTTACTAAGTCATTTAGTCAACTAACATTTATTCAACACCTACTATGTTCTAGACACTATGTCAAACACTGGGGGTACAAAGAAAGGCAAAAAAAAAGTGTCAGTTGGTCACAACCTGTATCACAGTGTAATGGGGGAAATAGCATGCAAACAATTATGTACAAGTATAAATTAGGGTTGGTCTCAGAGGGAAGGCACTAAAATTAAAGAGGCCTGGAAAAGGCTTTTTGTAGAAGATGGGACTTTAGCTGAGATGTGAAGAAAGCCAAGGAAGCCAGAGGCAGAGATGAAGAAGAAGAGCATTCTAGGCATGGGGAACAGTCCGTGAAAATTCTTGAACTGGGAAATGGAGTGTCATGTGTGAGGAACAGCAAGGAGGCCACTAGATCCCAGAGTACCTGGAAGGGAGGATGGTGTAAGAAGACTAGGATGCCAGGAAGGGGTCAGGTTATGAAGGCTCCTTCCTCATTAATGCTTCTGGAGATGATGTTTAGACTACAGCCTTAAGATTTCTTAAGCTGTACCTCGACTTATTTCCCAATAGCAATTCTCTGGCTTTCCAGAATTAGAAACAAAAGCACTGGGAAATTTAAAGTAATACCTACCTCATGAAGTAGCAGACCTTCAGGCGGAATTCATCACATCCTTCACCACAAGCATCGCGGTACGTATGTTTGTTAATGAAAATAATAACAGTTTGTATTTTCATTGTGCCTTAAGATTACAGGTTTTTCACACATATATTATTTGTGCTTCACAATAACCCTATGAGGTTGGTAGAGACAGTAGCATTATCTCCATTTTATAGGTTAATGGTAAAAGGCTCTGAGAAATGATGTGATTCATCCAATCGTACACAGCTGGTAAAAGGTAGAGCCCAGATTCGGAGTGAGCTCTTTTCAAAGTCTCACACTGACTTAAGTGTGTTTTTATTCAACTTATTTTTTATTTATTCCACAGGGAGTTTAGATGTTTGTCCAATTTATGTAGCATCTCCTACTCTGTTAGGGATCACCCAAGATCTCTCGGTTATGAGCCCAGATGAAATGAGCCTCAAGCATTCTATGCCTCTGGCACAACTCCAGTCCCAACAATCAAGCTAATCTAGGGTGTGAGAAAAGACTGCTACCAAACCAAAACAAATAGTAAAAAAAAATGAAAAAAAATGCTGTAGATATACCTGTGATAATTTAATTCACACTGATAACTATTTCTACCTTCTCTGAGTAAACTCCAACTCAGGGCATCTGGTATTAAAAATATACTGCAGATAACCTATAAGATTGACAAACCAGATGGAAAATGGAGAATTGACTATATTTTCAAACACAAGCTCAGCTAAAAATACAAACTTGTTTTAATAACAAAGGAGGGGAGGGATATAGAAAATGATTGTACATATAGGATAAGGGGAAAGAGGGAAGGAAAGTAGAAGGAAATAGCATTTATTAAGTTCCTACTATGTGCCAGGAACTGTGCTAAGTGCTTAACAAATATTATCACATTTGATGGCAGCTAGGTAGCAAACTAGGCATATTACTGGGCCTCAAGTCAGGAAAAATCTGAGATCAAATCCAGCCTTAGACACTTACTAGATGTGTGACCCTGGGCAAATCACTTTACCTCTTTCAGTCTGTTTTTCCAACTGTAAAATGGGGGTAATAATAGCACCTATCTCACAGGGTTGTTGTAAGGTTCAAATGAGATATTTAGGATAAATGTTCTTTGTGAGCACAGGTGCCTTTAAATGAAACAACTCTGCTTTTAAGTACCCCAAGCATAAATGAGTTGTGTTATCAGGTAACTAAGAAAAGGCTAATTAGGTTCAATATTCTCGAAATTCTTGTTCATTTGTTATTTTAGAGTGGTTTCAATCCCTTGGGTTCTGGTACTGTATTCCAGATATTAGGAGATGACATTTATATAAGCACTTCAAGGTTTATAAAACACTAGACCCATTTTATGGAGAAGGAAGTTGAGGTCCAGGGATGTTATGGATTGCCTATGGTCACAATTAAACAATAAGTTTATGAGTAACAGCAGCAGAGTTTGAACCCAGGTCTCTCCTCACTCTAAGTTCAACATTTTTTCCCTTCTACCATATTGCCTCCCTGGAAAAATTTTGGAAAGAAAATTAATATGTATATGAAAAAGCTATGTACTTTGACTAAAAGAAAATCATAAAGGACTGTGAGAGGATGCATGGAAAGAAAATTAAAATGTATACAAAGCAACTACATTTATGAGAGGCAGAGAGGATTAAAAAGTGGGTCTTGGAATCAGGAACATATGGTTCCAATCTTGCTTCTGACATCCTGGGAAAGTCACTTAACTTTTGATTGCCCTAGGCAACTTACACAGACACACACACACACACACAATTTATAATATAAATTATATGTAATATCAAGAATATATGAATAAAGAACATAACATGATATGTACATTATATATATATATATATGAGTGTGAGTGTGTGTATATGTGTGTGTATGTGTGTTTATATACTCATACATATACCCTACTTCTTTTCCCCTAATCATGGCCCTTAATGGTTATTTTCTGGAACCATCTAAAAATGGCATTCCTTCTTTGCAGACAATAATAGATCTCAGTACAAGGTAGGATGAGTTATAAATTTAGCTACTGTTTCATCATTTCACCATTTTACATGTTAATCTCTAAGTAAACCTAGATCTAAAACAACCAAATGAAAAAAGCAAACAAATTCAGCCCATTACCCAGTTGTCTTATTTAGATTGAACAATCAAGTGTATACACAAAACAACTGGATGGCTGTTTTAATCGTGACTCCTTTGTGTTAGTTAGACATAGTCAATGCCCAAATGCATCGCTTATAATATATTTGTTACACTGCCAAAGCCTAGTGAAAAAGACACAACAGTTGGCAAAGATATATTGAGAGAAGTTTTCCCGCCAGCTCAGTGGATGATAGATACCATCGGTGCATCAAAAGAACAATTCTTGGCAAGTAGCTATTGCTCAGTTCTCCCCTGTCATCTGTAAAACAAAAATAAAAGTTTCAAGAAGGTACTCTTGTATTTTCCTCATTTCCTTCTCTTTCTCCTATCTCCACTATACATTATCAGTAGAGAAATATCTTGCCTAGTATCCATAATACTACTTTTTTTAACTTGCCATTTTCCTAGTATTCTCTGGCAAGCTGAGTAAGCCCCACTTTTCTAATTTAATGCCAATGCTAAGAAGACACTTCTGTGTGAAATGAGATGAGAAGAGGCTCCTACCAAACATTTCGATGCATGTGCTCAACAGTTCATCCAATGTCGCTGCTTTCCCAAGTGTACTTGACCCCATTGTTCTTAAGCCGTTGTCAAAGAACTAGAGACATTTTCAGCAAGAGGAAGACCATTTCCATAATTATAGAAGTGAGTGCCATTAGCAGTCAAGGGAGGGCTTCATTTTCAGTTGTACTTCAGGAAAACTGATGAGACAAGATATAGAATTAAAAAATAGCACTTTTAAATATATCAAATACACAATACCCAGTCATAACCCATGTAATTGGCCCAAGGTTCTTTACAAAAAATCATTGCGTTTGCCTTTAAAATAAATACCAATTTGGCAAAGCCTATTTTGACCAAAATAATGATAAAGAACTTCTACTGTTTTGTCCCTTAAATGCCTGGTATCTTAAGACCACAGAGATCTCTTGCTCTACATCAACTGCTTTTTATGGCTGAGATTTTGTCATAGTTTTGATTTTTATACTTTCTTAATTTTTCTTAATGCAGGCATGATACTTAAGAATGCAGCCAACATAATTTCATTTGGTATGTAGTATACTATAATAGTGATTATCTAAGGAATATAGCTATTTTTAGGGAGGCAAGGTTAAAATGACTAATATACTTATGTATACTAATAAGTAAAAATTGAAGGAAAAAATCTGTTTTTATTCTTACATTTTCTGAAGAGGACAGAGTGACAGATTTCAATTATTTCCTTTCTCTGCCTTTGCACCAATTATCTCTTGCACCACACACGTAGGCTTATATATTGTTATCCTTTTGTCTCTTAATTCAACATGAGAAAAAAATCACCTCTTCCCACTCAAATCAGATCGAGTGTGGACCAGGGGCTACTGAGGATAAAACAAGGAAGAAACAGTAATAGAATATCCGTGATTATTCTCAAATCCATAAATTCTGCAGCTGGCTGACTATATCTAGCAAAGCAGCCGCTATGAACTATTTTCCCTCCCAAAAGCAATTTGTGCTGGTTTTGCCCACAATATGAAGTCCAATATATCATTTTACATAATATATCTCTGAAGCTAGATATTCTCAGTCCTCATGATGTGGGGACTTGGCAAAAATCGGGTGACTTTGGTCCATTGTAGGATCTCCATTTTGGATGGTTTACAACAATATTGCCGTCCACTGAGACTTGATGGAGTTTCCATAAATGGCTTTAATTCAATGTCTGTACTACTCCTACACTTTCTGGAATGAGTCAGTTTCTACATTACTTCTACACAAGATCCATATTTGTGCTTATTTGACTACTTCCAATAAGTATGAATAATAGCATTTTAATGACTTAATTAAATTGGAGTGATTGCCTAAGAATGATTGATGAAGTATTAATATTTTAGTTGCTTGAGTCAAAAAAGGATTTGGACTTTTTGTACATCTTTCCAAATTTCCAAATATTTTCTTTATTAAATTTTATTCTAACCCATTGAAATCTTAGTAAAAAAGATATTTCTCTGAGTTTTATGAACTTCTCTGGTTTCATTTGCCAAGTGATTTGCTCCCTGACACCAATAGATTTCAGGATTTTACTAAAAATATTTCCCAGTCACAGACCAAGCCAAGAATAACTCCATGGGTCATGGTGGAAGTCAAGATTTGTCCACTCCTATGCCTTATTTCTTATTCAAGAAAAGTACTGACTTTTTTTTTTACTCTAGGAGAACCAGATGGTTTGTGTCAATTAGACTGACTTCTCATTTAAAACCAAAAATGTTAAGGAGCAGCATTTAGAGGAGGGTGTTGAATTTATCTAAATGAATATGAAATTTATCTAAATGAATACAAAAATTCTTTTCAAACTTCTTGAAGTTTTATTTATGGCCTACAAAAAATTGTTATTTTATGGGCACGTGAGTTTTATTAGACTACAATTTGCTTTGTCAATTCTCACTCTTTAATATTAAATTTGTCAGGCATAAAATTTTATAGTAACAATATGTTATACTTTTGGCTATACTCTCTAATATCTACAATATCTTTAAAGAAAAACTTTACCTAATGATTTCAGGACTGATTCCTAGCACTGGAACATTTATGAGTGGATGCTGCCATCACTATTTTAGGCATCTAGAAGGAAACCTGAAGAGAACATAACAAATTGAGGAATGGGCCTGAAAAAGGAAAGGAAACCACCAAAGAAAAAATTAAAGAATTAAGACGTTAATAGCGTTTAGTATTTTTTGTTTTCCAAGGACTCTAAAGAATATAATTCACATTTAAGATTGCATATGAACAATACCCAAATGAGTAAGCATGAAATAAAATCAGTAAGATTGCCTATTTGGTATGATGTTGATTTTAAAAAGCAATCATTGTTTCACTTAATTTGTCCTGAAAATGCATCTTTGCAATTCAAAGGCATGATGGGGAAGTTTCAGGAGTATTGGCCTTGGTGTCCAAAAGAATCCATACTTTGCCTCCACCTCTTAGTAACCATGTGACATTGGGTCACTTACTTTATTGCACTTTGGTTTCTTCATCAATTAAGTAACTATGATAATAATAATTATATTACCTAACAATAGAGTTATCATGAGAAAAAAATCACTTTGTAAGCTATGAAGTACTATACAAATAGGGATAGTTATCATTACTATTAATAATAATAATAATAATAATAATAGAAACAAATTTTGTATACCACACTGAGGTTTTTTAATTTGTTCAGTATAGAAGCTCCTTATATCAATGCAAAAAGTGATCTACCTAATACTTAATAAGTTCTAGAGAGTTGCCTTAGGCTCAGAAAACTTATCCATGGTCACAGAGCTAGTAGGTATCAAAGGTGGATTGTGAATCCAGGACTTCTGGACTCTAGGTCAAGCATTCTTTCCCCTAAACCACATTGCTTCACCAAAATGTTTCATTGAATTGATTTGAACTGAATAATTACAACTTAATACCATACCAATTCAAATATACTTATTAAAAGCATCAGTGAGTGGCTCATTCATTCCAGAGTCTTTTCCTTAACTTTATATTAAATTTATAAATAAGTTATTATAGGGAACATTAAGATTTAATATATTGTATATATGAAATATAATCATTGTATATACATAATTATATATATTATAATTATAATATAACTATATATAACTCTTTCTATATATATGGATATACACACATACACACATGCATATACACACATATACATAAGCACACACACGCACACACACACACATACACATATATATATTCTCTATTTCAAATGTACTCCAGTAAACATACTTGGTAGAATGTGGACTCCTTTAGGCCAGAGATTGTTCAATTTCTGTCTTTGTATCAACAAAGAATCCTGAACAGTGCACTGCATATGCTGGAACTGAATAAATATTTGTTGAATTTAATTGAAAACAAATGTCAACATCTCCTCCTATCACTCATGACTATCAGTCAGTCAGGATAAGAGGCATTATGGCATGTAGAAATAGCACTAGACTTTGAAATCTGAAGACATGGGTTTGAGTTTCAGCTCTGCCACCTACCGGGTAGATAACCTGGGGCACGACACTTCACTTTTCTGAATTTCAGAGTACTTATCTGTGAAATGGTAATTATAATTCCCATAGTACCTATTTTATGGGGTTGGTGTTAAGTTTAAATGACATTCTGGATATAAAGGATATTGCAATCCCTTGCTGTGGAAGCAAAGAGAAAAATTGAATAGTCTCTACCCTCAAGGAGCTTATGTTCTATCAGGGAGATGTCACAAAAATAGACGAAGAATTAATAGAAGGTAGTTTGAGGATGAAGAACACTAGCATCTGGGGAGATTAGTAAAGTTTTCATGTAAAAGACGTTCATTGTTAATAGACTTAGCCCTTCTCCATAATGCAAGGATCTAAGACTTCTCCAAAGGTCTCATGATGGAAAATGCTATCCATCCAAAGATAGAACTATGGAGTCTGAAAGCAGATCGAAGCATACTATTTGCTTTTTTTTTTACTTCTGTTTTGTTTTGTTTTCTCTTTCTTGTGGTTCTTCCTATTGGTTCTAATTCTTCCTCACAACATCACTAATGTGAAAATATGCTTAATAAGAATGTATATGTAGAGCCCACATCAGATTGCACACCATCTTGGGGAGGGAAAGAATTGGGGGGAGAAAAAATTAGTTTACTACTGTTTTGCAATGTTTATTCTCATAGGTAAAGTTGCAAAAATCTTTTAGTAGCTTTACACATGACATTCTTATAATGCTAGAAATGTTATTATTTAATCATATCTATTAGGTTTAACAAATAAAAACTATTATAATTCACAAAAAAGAGTTTCATGATAGTCAAATAAAATGAAAGAAGATGAATGTCAAATATTTCCCAACATTTGAGTTTCACTTTTTTTTTTTAAAGAAATTTCCCTAGTTTTTTCAGACACAAATCCTGGGTACATTAAAGACTTATTATTCTGATCACAGACATTTTCTTCCAAGAAACCTTCAAAAACTCAAGAAATAAGGTCTCTCCAGGTCCCACCATAGAAAGGTCCTTACATTTTTTGATGACTTCAGTGTCTATTGGTGTGTTTTTTAAATGTCTTGATGGTATAATTTGAAGAATTTTTACCAATGCTACTGGAATGTCACTTAATATCACAATGTCCTAGGCTTAAATAAAAGAGAGGGAGGCTAAGTGACCAAACCAGGAGTGAGAAACCTGCAGCCTTGAGGTCACAGGTGGCCTTCTAGGTCCTTGGGTATGGCCTTTTGACTGAGTCCAAGTTTTACAGAACCATCCTTTTAATAAGAGGATTTGTTCTGTGAAGTTTGGATTCAGTCAAAGGGCCACACTTGAGGACCTAGGGGGTCACATGTGGCCTCAAGGCTTCAGGTTCCCCACCCCTGGACCAAACCAAGACTAAACAACCACCCACCAAGGAATGGGAGATGAGAGTCCCAGCCCCTAAGTCAGAACTACTGCTGGTTGTGGTACTCAGAGTATTACAGAAACTCAGAAAAGCTAGAACTGTATGATAATAGAAGCCTCATTACAATGCTCTTATCCATGTGCTTAGTACTGTTCCTTTTCTTTGGTCCTAAAGTGATCAGAAAACAGAATGACTCTCCTTGAGTTTAAAAGTGAAGCCCAAGGGAAACTAACTATACTCAGAGTGAAGACAACTTGGTATAGAGGAAAGAGCCCTGGATTTGTAGTCAGGGGTCCTGAGTTCTAATTCTGGTGGCCATTAAACTACCTGTGTGATATTGGACAAGTCACTGAAACTTTCTGAGCTTTAATTATTTCAACTATCGTATGAGAGTACTTAACTTACTGGCCTCTAAGGTCTCTTCTAGCCCTAATTCTATAATCTAATGGTGTTGGGGAAAGGAGAAAGTACAGGAAAGGGGTCAAAGAAAAATTGATCATCGAGACAGATCTTGAAAGATAACTAGAATTTCAATAGGTAAAGCTTAGAGTTGGTTGGGGCAGGAGGAAGGAAAGACATAGGCTTATAGGCATAGGGAATTGTACAAACAGAATTGGAAAATCTTGGGACATGGTTAGTGAATGATGAATAGTATACTTTGACAGTAAGAGAATAGGGAAAGATAAATACAGAAACATAGGGTGGGGCCAGATCGATGTGGGCATTAAATGACAAGCAGAAAACTGTTTAGATTTTCCCTTTTAGACCATGGGTAGCCATTGAAAATGGCAACTAGGTGGCATGGTGGATAGAGCACTGGGCCTGGAGTCTGGAAGATCCATCTTCCTGAGTTTAGATCTGCCCTCAGATACTTAACCAGCCGTGTGACCCTGAACCCTGTTTGACTTGGTTTCCTAGTCTCTAAAATGAGCTGGAGAAGAAAATGGCAAACCACTCCAGTATCTCTGCCAAGAAAACCCCAATGGGGTCATGAAGAGTCAGACATGACTAAAATGGCTGAACAACAAGAAACCATTGAAAGAGGGAAAGAGCAATCCATTTTATGAACAGCACACATAAAAACCATCTCATTCACTTAACATAACCAAAGTTACATTTTTTTCATGATCTTTGACCAAAACAAATTTTTTTTTTTAATCTATTGGTAACTAACGAAGTTGTACAGTATAGTGGAAAGATCACTGAATTCAGAGTCTGAGGACATGGGTTGGGGCCTCAGTTCTGCCACTGCTTAGCTGTGTGACTTTGCACAAATCAGTTAACCTCTTCTCGTCTGAGAGAGAGAGAGAGAGAGAGAGAGAGAGAGAGAGAGAGAGAGAGAG